>NC_139249.1:25074835-25160386 GCF_977018435.1 Lepisma saccharinum | reverse complement strand
AGTGAGCGCTCTCGAACGTACTTTAAAGCGAGAGAGTTCTCCGATAACGATATTGTCAGCACTAGAAATCAACGGGGGTTAATGGTACAGTGGGATCCATGAGTATTACCGTGCAAATTGTCCATCACCATGTTCGTGCACTTTATTTGACGCAATAAGAGCTTCAAGAATTAAAAGAAAACTCAAAACAAGCTGTTGACAACTTCTGCACCAGCATACTTAAATATCCATCGCTTAAAAACACACATGATGTAAGATAAAAATTAATGAAAATAGTCATGGACAATTTGCACGGTAATACTCATGGATCCCACTGTACGTACAATAGTACGTACATACACGTGGTCCTTCCTGCACAATAAAGTTTCCGGAAAGACCATCCACAGGTCGGTATGCAAGAACAGAAGTACGCTTGGCACACTTGCTTCGGGAGGGCGATGTTACCCCTACGCAGGCCCGTAGCTAGAATTTATCTCTAGGGGGATCACGGTTTATCAGGGGGAGAGACTTTATAAAATGAGTGACTTTTTAAAAAGTTTAACATTAAATAAAGGTAAGCAATTTTGTGTGTTAAGGGGGGTCATTAAGTAAATACAAAACATTAAAGAAATAGAAATATAATACAAATAATACCCTCTTTTTCAATATCTTCTAAAAGACGGGTCATCTCTCGAAGTCTTAATTGACTGTTACTGACCTCTTTCCTTACTAAACACTCCATACATTTTTGATTACACAAATATTTATATCCCATATGAAAAATGCACAATATTCAATAACAGTGACTACAGTACATACCTCTGCCTTAAAAAAGTTGTAATCGGCTATTCATCATGTTGTTGAACTATGGAGCAGTCTCGACATATCTATGTTCGATGCTCGTTTCTTCTCAAATGCCAGAAAAACAAGATTTGCCAGACGCTTGCTACACATTGACAGTCTCTGAGGGCTATTGATACGGGTTAACACAGAAAAAGTTCATTCACACAACGCTGTACTGCATGCAAAAGTTCTTATGCCAGCAAGTAGAGCATAAGTGTTTTCATAGGCTATTCTAGTTTTGTACAGTTCTTTAAAAGTATCAGGGGAATCCAGTTTCTTGAGATATGCATTGGCAACAGTTAGTTCCTCTTTTGACGGAATGGTGATTCCAAAGACTGATAAATATTCAATATTGCTAAATTGAAGGGACTCAGCCGATGATATATTGTAGCTTCCAACAAGTCGTTGTTATTGCTAAAACGTCTATTTATTTCTGTTAATACAAGATCTAAACATTCGTAAAATATTTGTGTGAGAGATGTGTGCTTTTCCTCTCCTAAGACATCAGTTACAACAAAATCTTGTAACTGTGAATTTCGTTTTCTCTTTCTTGTAGGGTGCTCAACAATCTCGTCCTGAATTTCAACCTCTTCTAGCAGTGCATTACTTTCTTGCAGAATGCCTTCTTTCACATCTTCCTGACGCATGCTCCTTAATGTTCCTGTGGCAGCTTCAATCATCTTTCTACCAGCATTCAAATCAACATTACGTGGTTGAAGCATTTTATCAACTGGGCTAAATATTTCAAGAATCTTTTTCATTAACATTAAGCAAAACCGGAACTGTTTGCTCATGACTACAAGCAAACCAACACTTGCTGCTACGTAATCCCCGTCAAAATTTCAATTTTTCACCAACTGCAAAACATGAATTATATCTCTGTAGTTTTCAAACATTGTTCTAGTCATTTTTAAATGTCCTGACCAACGTTGTTCTAAAAGTCGCGAAAGACTCGTCCCCTCGTATAATTTGGCAACTTTTCCCTTTTTTAGAAAATTGTGCAACATGATGGAACTCTGTAAAAAAAAAAGAAGTGTTTAATTGAAGAAATTTCATCCACACATTTAACAATTACGAGATGTAACCGATGGTTGAAACAATGAACGCCCAAGGAATTAGACGCCCAAGCCGTTGCTGGATTAAAGCTTGCACACCCCCTTTTTTCCGACTCATAACTGAAGCCCCGTCAAAACACTGGCTGAGCAATTTGGCACTATCCAAACCATATTTCTGAAAAATATTTAGTGTTACATCTGCAAAAGACTCTGCATCAAAAGCTGACAGTGTTTCTATGCACAGAATTGATTCCATGACTGTCCCATTCTTTACATAGCGGATTCCTATGGCTACGTTTTCTCTGTTGTTTTCATCTCGTGTACCATCTTCAAGCAAAGTATGCAAAGGAACATCTGCACTATTAATGTCACTAACAATGTTTTCACGTACGATTTCAACCATTATTTCAATAATGTCATTTTGAATTTCAGGAGATAAATAAGATGCGATTTTAGGTATCTGCTTAAAACAGTCTGCCAGTTTCTCATCTTTTCGAAGTGTGAATTCGAAAAGATTTCGAAACAGGCTTTGTTCTTCATGTTCTTCTGAGTGGTACGTCCCCATAAGAGGTAGTTCGTTTATTGCAAGGAACTGAATAACTTCAGCAATGCTCTTGATATAATATTGATTGTCGGGGAGCGAGCCCCGTTCCGGTTTGTATCCAAAAACTTTCGGTGGTTGGATAGGTGAATTTGCAAAGGACACTCACCATATGTAAACTACATGTTTAATGACAGACACATAAGTTTACATACATTACACATTCCCTGTCACACAGATGACAAGAGAAAACTGTAGACACAAAACGACGTCCTGCAGCCATACTTGTTGCGCACTCGAAGACAAGTGTTGCCAACACCTACTTGGCAAATATAAAGAAAAATGTCTTGGCCGCCATGTTGGATCCGAGTACATTGCGGGGGCCAACATACCGCCCACCTTGAAATATATAATTTCAAAAAAAATAAAAAATAAATGGTACACTGCAAACAAAAAATATGAAAAACAATTTTACACATATTGTACACTAGAACTACTTGAAATTATTGAATACAAATGTTCAATTTTTCAATTTTCACAATCATTATTAAATGGCAAAAGACATAGCTTTACAACTGGTCTTTTGTAATTGCCGGTACTGGTTTTCACTGTAACAGTCCTTACGAGTCCATCAGTACCTGGATGAACATCACATATTCTTCCAAGTTTCCATTGCTGTGGAGGAAGCTGATCATCTCTGATGAGAACCAAATCACCAACTTGAAGATTTTTCTGTTGTGTTCTCCACTTCGAACGTTGTTGCAGCTGGGTGAGATAGTCTCGAGACCAACGTTTCCAGAAATGTTGCATCAAATTTTGTGTAAGTTGCCACCTTGAAAGTCTATTAAGTTTATATGTGATAAGATGTCTTTCTGGAGCTGACACCAATGCATCTCCTATCAGAAAGTGTCCTGGAGTAAGAGCTTGCATATCATTTGGGTCACTGGAAATGGCTGTGAGTGGTCTCGAATTTAAACACGCTTCAATCTGTGCTAATACAGTGCACAATTCTTCAAATGTGAGCAACGTATTTCCCACAATTCTTTTAAGATGGAATTTCACTGATTTTATTCCACTTTCCCATAATCCTCCTGCATGAGGATTTAGAGGTGTGTTGAAATGCCATTGTATTCCCAAACTGCTCAGATTATTAGCTATTTCTTCATTGTGCTTGCAATTGTTCACAGTTTTTAAGATGTCTTTTAGCTCTTTGTTTGCACCAACAAACGTAGTACCACAGTCACTGTACATATCACGTGGCTTTCCTCGTCGAGACACAAATCTTCTAAGAGCAGCTAAAAAGGCTGATGTGGTTGCACTACTCACTACTTCAAGATGAATAGCCTTAGAGGAAAAGCAAATAAACAATGCGATGTAGCCTTTGTAACTTCGACGAGAACGACCACTCATTTCCTTAAGAATTACTGGTCCAGCGTAATCCACTCCACATTGTAAGAATGGCCTATTAACTGTTACTCTTGGTGATGGCAAGTTTCCCATTAGTTGTTTTGATGTGGTGGGATTATAGCTATGGCACGTCACACATTTTTTCACTAATTGACGCACTCTGTCACGACCGTGAATTATCCAAAATTTCTGGCGTAGCGTTGCAAGAACCAGTTGTGGCCCTGCATGCAACAGAATAATGTGCTCATATGCAATAATTAAGTCTGTTAATCTATGCTTTTTGGGTAGCAAAATAGGATGCTTGGCACTGTATGGAATGTTACTGTGTTTCAATCTGCCGCCCACCCTGAGAACACCTAGTTCATCAAAAAATGGATTTAAACTATGCAAGGTACTCCCTGAAGGTATGGGTAAACCATTGTTAAGAGCATTAATTTCACTGGCAAATTCACTCTGTTGCACAATTTTCACTAACACCAGAAGTGTGTCCCACAACTCTTTTGTGCTCAATGGACCATGCAGCTTGTTGGTTTTGTTGCGGGCATTGAAAATGAACCGTGTACACCAGGTCCCTACACGTTGCAGTTTATTTAGAGAAGAATACCTCTCAAATAATGGGTTGTCTTGTGTTGACACAAGGCTTACAACAGACTGCTTCTGTTCTACACTCACTTCACTATATTCTTGTATGTCACACTTGTTTTCAAGCAATTGTAGCTCATGTAAAAATGGAGGCCCTTGCCACCATAAATAATGTGTCACTAAGCTGGAAGGGGGAATCCCAGGACTAGCACAGTCGGCAGGATTGTCTTTACTGCTGACATGACACCACTTTATATCACCTTCCTCTTGTATTTTAGAGACCCGATTCGCCACAAAAGTTTTCCAACGACTAGGACATGAAGCTATCCAAGCTAACACTATTTTGGAGTCCGAATAGGAGGTAACAGTTGTGAAGTTGACTGGCAATGCTTTTCGCACATAAGTAATGAGGCGAACCAACAATAATGCAGCACAAAGTTCCAGTCGTGGAAGTGTTATCTTTTTCAGAGGAGCCACTCTTGTTTTTGAGGCAACAAGTTTAACCTGGACTTGTTCATCTGCACAGACACACCTAAGGTAAACAACCGCTGCATAGGCTGCTTCAGATGCATCACAAAACCCAACTAAATGAAGCTCGATACAGTCTTTTGGAATGATGCAGCGTTCAATTCTAATAGTTTGCAAATTTGGTAAATCACTGCAGTAACTAACCCACTTATCAACTACATTAGTTGGAAGTTCATCATCCCAGTCAAGTTCTAATTTCCACAGATCTTGTATCAATAATTTGGCTTTCACTGTGGTAGGTGATAGCCAGCCCAAAGGATCAAATAACTTAGATATCTCAGAGAGGAGAAGTCGCTTGGTCAACACAGAATGCACAATTGGACTCACTACATTAAAGGAGAAATGATCCAAGGAAGGACACCACTGAATCCCCAATGTTTTCTTACAGTCGCTGTCATTAAATTGAAACGGCATGTTACTTTCAAGCAATTCGCTTGGAATACTGTCTAACACCTTAGGATCATTAGAGGACCATTTGCGAAGTTCAAAACCACCTTTAAGCAGGAGTTGGGTTAGTTGATGGTACAGTTCTATAGCACCCTCCGTAGAATCACTCCCACTTAAAAAATCGTCTATGTACACATGATTAAGTAACACATTTGAAGCAAGGGGGAAATTTGCACCTTCATCTTCACGTAATTGTTGCAGACACCTCGTAGCTAAGTATGGTGCACAAGCAGTACCATAAGTGACAGTCAATAATCTGAAGTCTTGAAATGGTTCACTAGGATCCTCTCTCCACACAATTCTCTGAAAGTCTGTATCCTGTCGATTGATTTTCACTTGTCTATACATTTTTGAGATGTCAGAAGTTAAGGCTACTTGATGTATTCTGAATTGTAATATCACACTAATGATATCACTTTGTAACTTAGGGCCAATCATTAAAGTGTCATTAAGAGAAACACCTGTAGACGTTTTACAACTGCCATCAAAAACTACACGAATAGGTGAGGTCGTACTGTCTTTAAATACAGGATGATGAGGAAAATAATAGCTTTCACTAGGCACCTTATGTATTTTTTCAGGGGGGATGAGTTCCATATGTCCAAGTTCTCTATACTCAGTCATGAAAGCATTATACTGTTTACGAAGTTCAGGGGAGTGAGAAAGTCTGCGTTCTTGACTTTTAAGTCTCCTAACTGCTGTTTCTCTTGAAAACCCTAACACCACATCATTATTCTTAAATGGTAAGCTAACTACATATCGACCATTCTCTCGTTGGTGAGTAGCTATGAAATGTGCTTCACACCTTTTCTCTTCTGACGTTAAATGATTAAGGGTTGGCAATGCTTCAAGTTCCCAGAAATTACGTACGTTAGTATTCAAATCACATGACACATGGAAAGATGAGACTGAGTTGGTATTTGCATTACCAACACTACCATCAATTTGCCCTGATAACACCCAACCGAAGACTGTTTCTAAAGCTGATGGAGTACCAGGAGGTCCCACGCAGCGTCCACTTCCCAACAATAAAGGAAAAATATCACAGCCCAGTAAAATATCCACAGGAGCACTCACGTTAAATGTAGGATCAGCCAAGGGTAAGCCCTGTATGTGTGACCAAGTGCATACCCCTGGTGCTTGCACCCTTGGCAAATTACCTGTAATTTTCTTCACTACCACAGCCCTGACACTGTACAGTTGTGTCTTGCACTTTGACAGAAACTGAACATTGGCTATAGCATTGGCTGTGTAAACACCCCTTTCAGTTATGCCAGAAATATTTATGTTTGTGCGTTGCTTAGGTAACTGCAACCTTTGTAAACATGTTTCAGACACAAAGGACACTTCCGATGCGGAGTCTAGGAGCACACGACAAGGCTGAAAGTAACCCTGTTTGTTTTTAACATTAACAATAGCAGTACATAACAATACTTGTGGTACACCAGAGGTTTTAACTAACTTGTTTTCTGCAACATGAGACGACACTTGTGGGGGAGAGAAACTGGTCGACTGCCCATTCTTGTTAGCCTTGTCAAAATGAATTAAAGTATGGTGATATTTTCCACAGACGCGACACCCGTTTGATGTACATACTCTTAATTTGTGCTGTTCAAAACAATTAAAGCAAAGCGCCTTCTCTTTCACAAAACTGTGCCTTTGTTGCACGGACATTTGAAGAAACTCTTCACACTTGTGTAGTTTGTGTTGCTTGGTGCGGCATTTCGGGCAGAAGGAAACAGCTGATGTTACAAAGGAAGAGGTTGAAGGCTTATTATGACTCACCGCCTTCCGCCGATTGTTGTTTTCACTTGCCATTGACGACAATGCACGCGCACGCTGATCTAGGAACTGGGTCAACTCGGAAAAACTAGGCACTTCTTGCGACGTGAGAGAGAGTTCCCATTGTTTTCTTGACTCAGGATCGAGCTTTTTTGTTGTATGATAAACAAGAATTGCGTCCCAAGATTCAACAGGTACACCGAGCACCTTTAAAACACGAATGCACTCATTTGTAGTGTCGATAAGACGACGTAAACTTGTGTGCGAGTTCTCATTCACTTGCGGCTGATTCACCAGTCGCTGGACAGTGTTGCTAACTAATTCCCTCTTGTTAGAATAGCGGTTATTGAGCAACTCCCACGCATGTTTATAGTTTTCATCTGTCACTGCTAACGATTGTATAAGCAAGGCAGCCTCGCCCTTGAGAGAAGCCTTCAAATACTGAAGTTTTTGTGCACCACTTAAGTTCGCGTTTTTATCGACACTTGCACTAAACAAATCATGAAAACTTAGCCAGTCCTCCAGCGATCCGCTGAAGGAAGGAATTTCCAATCTTGGTAGTTTAACTTCACCTACTTGTTGCTGGGGTGGGCTGTCACGTGATGATGACGTCACTGATGTAAGACTTCCTGATGCAGTTAATTGTACTGACCGAAGCTTGTAGACAATCTGATCAAGTCTGTCTTCTTCCACACCTAATTCACCTTCATACCTTTCGAAGTCACTAGCGTCCCTTGAAGCCAGATCGATTAATAACTGTTTGCAGTCACTTGATAGTTGCGTCGCTTTATCACCACACAAAGACATCGTGGCATTGTCTAAAGTTCCGGAATTGACACGATTCTCGAGACGCGTAATCTCACGTTTTAGCACTGTCTTTGCTGCGAGAATTCGCTCCATTTTGACGCGTTCACGAACCGCGAACCGACCGAAAATTGGCAAACCGGATTGCACTACACGCTGGTAACGAAAGATGCTTGTTTAGGCCAGCACCACGCCTTGATGACGTCAGTTTCTTTGTTCGCGTCTCGCGGGCGAGGAACTAACGAACGGAAAATACGAAAAGTGTGATAAGAAGTTCTGTACAGAGACTGTCTTTGTCACACAAATGCACACTCACAGTCACAGTTCACAAATATGCATGTAGAAAAACACAAAGTCACTAGAATCACTGTGTGACAGGGAATGTGTAATGTATGTAAATTTATGTGTCTGTCATTAAACATGTAGTTTACATATGGTGAGTGTCCTTTGCAAATTCACCTATCCAACCACCGAAAGTTTTTGGATACAAATCGGAACGGGGCTCGCTACCCGACATGGTCCTCCGGGCCGGATGACCATGTCGGGGAGCGAGCCCCGTTCCGGTTTGTATCCAAAAACTTTCGGTGGTTGGATAGGTGAATTTGCAAAGGACACTCACCATATGTAAACTACATGTTTAATGACAGACACATAAGTTTACATACATTACACATTCCCTGTCACACAGATGACAAGAGAAAACTGTAGACACAAAACGACGTCCTGCAGCCATACTTGTTGCGCACTCGAAGACAAGTGTTGCCAACACCTACTTGGCAAATATAAAGAAAAATGTCTTGGCCGCCATGTTGGATCCGAGTACATTGCGGGGGCCAACATTGATTCTTTTCAAGAACATTCTGATTCACTAGTGTAGAAATAGATTTTCCCACCAACGAACGGTTTTGCTTTTCTGCCCACCTTGACATTGCTTCTATGTGTGTAAGTGTCGCATCATGTGTCACTAGCCCTGCTTTGGTTTTATCGAGAGCTGCCTTCCAGTTCTTAAAGGTTTTAGATGTAAAGGCCACTTCTTTGCATCCGAAAGGCCGAAATTGTCTACAAGCATAGCAGAATGCTGCGTCTAGAAACTGTGAATACTCTAACCATTTCAACCTTTTAAACCAATCACTTTGAAAACATCTTCCATCAGCATTTCGGGGGTAATGTTTGAGGTTTAGCTGTTTAATTTCCTCACCTGGTTTGGAAATGTTCTTTACATCTGTAGGCAAGAAATCCTCTTCTTGATTGGAGGCAGCCGTAGATGGGGAAAGAGTAGGTACGGTGGTTGCCGTGATCAAAGATTCAGATGTTTTTGTACGAAATATAAATTTATCCATGGTGCTGGGGTATCGTTAAAATATCACAACACTACACACCAAGGACGAAACATGGTTATATAATTCGTCACTAAAACCACTCACTATTACACGAATCAGTTTTACGAAGATATGAAACACAACAACACCCGCGCAAATGCGAAACCTTCTCTACACGAATGAAGAACTCAACAAAGTGTTTTTGTCAATTTTCCCCAACAGGGAATGGCAAGCCCTTATATTCCACCCCCGACCGGGCAATAAAACTCCCCTTCGCAAAACTTGGGAGCCGATTACCTTTGATGCAGATGGAAAAGACCTGCTACAAGGGAAAGCGGAAAGAGGTGGAGCGAAGGTGCATAGATCCCCTGTGGAAGAACTTTAGAGAACTTTCTAAATACTTCCCGTTACTTAAACTTCGGTTTATAAACAAGGTGAACAAATGTGATAGCTGCTCTTCATGTTCTGTGAATTTATCCTTCTATCAAGTTTTGAGCAAATAATATCCACTCTCTACATTTTCACTTGTCACGGCAAACAAATTATGCAATAGTTTTACCTAATACCAGGGGGTTGACGACAACGCCAGAGTGGCTGACGACAATGCCAGTGGGGCTGAGCACCCCGTGGCTCCTGCCTGGCTACGGGCCTGCCCCCTACAACTTTTACTTCGGAACTGAGTTTGTTGACTCTCATCTAGCCAGGCACCCCCAAAGACGATTGGGGGCCAGAAAGGGCCAGAAATAGCCATGAAGGTCGACCGCCAGCTGAAATGCAACTAGTATAAACCAAGATATCTTGCTTCCAGCGTGTTATATTATAATTATATAATACATGCATCATAAACGTTACGACACTAGATCAAAGATTTCGTGAAGTACGCTTTGTTTCAACAGTTTCAACTAGGGATACTTCACATATCTGAGCGCTCAAGGGGCATTGCTCACATCGCTCAGGAAAGTTACTAAGCGCTCAAGGAGAATTGATCACTTCGCTGAGCTAAGTAAATATTAGCTAACTAACTAACTAACTAACTCTCTAGCCTTCCATCTTTCCCTATCTTGAGCAAGTTCTATATACTCTTTTCCATCCCTACCGATTTCCCTTAGGTCCATCTCAACGTTGTCCCTCCATCTTCGTCTTGGCCTTCCTACAGATCTTTTACCATCAGGTTTCCCAACAAGAATCCTGTAAACTCCTCTTTCCTCTCCCATTCGTGCCACATGGCCTGCCCACATAAGTCTTCTTGATTTAATTATTCTTATAATATCTGGACATGAATACAAATTATGTAGTTCTAAATTATGTAACCTTCTCCACTCACCTGTCTCCTCATCCCTTTTAGGTCCAAATATTTTCCTAAGGATCCTATTTTCAAATACTCTCAATTTATGTTCCTCTTTCAATATAAGGGACCAAGTTTCACACCCATATAATACTACAGGCAAAATTACTGTTTTGTATATTTTAACTTTTAGTTTCTTAGATATTAAACGAGAAGACAAAAGTTTATGAAGAGAGAAGTAACATGCATTTCCTGAATTAAGCCTACTTTTTATTTCCTCTTTAATATAATTTTCATTTGTTAATATTACTCCTAAGTATTTGAATTTGGAAACTGGTTCAAACGAGTTGTTATCAATAATTAGATTTTGATTATTATCTAACACTTGGTTTCGGCCTGTAAGCATATATTTAGTTTTCTTTGTTAACTTCCAATCCTATTTAGCAGTTTTGAAAAATATTTTAGCATTATTCTTAATTGTATTCACATCATCCCCCAGTAAGTCTACATCATCTGCATATGCTAACAACTGAGTCACACCATTTAATTTTAGTCCTTCTTTAGTTTCTTTTACCTTCCTAACAGCATATTCTAAGGCAAAATTAAAGAGCAATGGAGATAATGCATCTCCTTGTTTTAACCCATCATGAAGTAAATATTAGACCACAGAATATGGCATCTCTAAGTGATTTTGATGCACGTGGCTGACGTCACAGGAGGAAAATTAATTTCCTATTGAGGTGATGAGACATATGCAGACGCAGAAAGTTTTCCGGGTGGCAGCATATTATGTGTGAGTACACGTACAGTTACCCGCAATAAAAATGGGACACCTAGTTCCTGAAATACTAGCTACCCTGCAAGGTGTTACGCGTGTTCCCTAATTCTAAGGCGATAAGTGGGTTTTGATATCAAATTTTCAATTGAGACCTCTATCAAGGCCGCAGAGTTAGGCAACACACACACAGCGCATTGCACGGAAGCGAGTATTGCTTGCACCGAACAAAGAGGCCAACAACTTTTCTCGACAATGTGCTCATTGAGATGCTACGAATCCTTGAGAAAAGGCGTTTTCTATCTCATATGTATGCAACCAAGAAATATACAGTCATTTCCGAAGTGGATTCGTTCTTACTCCCAGGTTCACTCGAGGTTTTTTTATTATTTTGGGACTGCAGCAAATTCTTTTTCATTTGAAAATTTACAGAATGTATTCACTGTGGATTGCAACTCAGGGGACATAAAGTGAACTAAAAATAGTACGAATGTGAAAATATCTCAGCATTTAGATATTGATGTTTGAAACAGTCCATTTATAAGGGCATATTTTTCAAATTATAGTGCATATTTTTTACAATGTTAGGTCATAAGAGCATATTTTATTTGGCATATTTTGGTGATTTTTAGGTCATAAAAATCCTAGCCCTAGTTATCACTAACATTAATTTCTGTCGAAAGCTACAAAATTTGTATGCTTCCTTTGGTACAGTGTTAAATATCTCATAAAACTTTACAATTTTTCTTTAATGCAAGCACAACAAATGTGACAAGTAACATTAAGTGTGTATGTGTGTGTGTGTGTGTGTGTGTGTGATGGTGTGTGTGTGTGTGTGTGTGAATATGCGCCGAAGAATGAATTGTCCGAAGGAAAATATCAAGATCAATGATTTCACCCTGGCTATCTCGGTTGGCATGGTATTGGTTTATTTTAAACACACACGAACACGACATTACTAATGTCAAAATGGAGTTTCACTATTTATCTATCAAGCTCGCGTTCCAGTATCCGAAGGTACGCGTACCATACTTTGAGCAAACCTGCTCTAAAAGAAACTTGGCGAAACAAAATATCCTCATTACAAAATTTCCTTTTCGCCAACGGAAAGTTGGCAGTGGAAATCAACGTGTAACAGGATGACTCCCTATCAGACACGCCTCTTTTCGCGACTGGCGTGGGTGTGACGTTATCGACAGACAAAACCCACATCAAGCCGTATCAAGGTTTGTGGAGGCACCTGGGCAAAATGTTTTGCGGGGGCCCTCCATTTTTTAAATTATTTTTTACTTGGAGCTTTATTAGCTCAATATGTTAACCACCAATTTTCAGCAGTTGAAATGGTAGACCTGATTTTAGAATCAGTAGTCATTCTCAATCGAGCATATCGCAGATAGGTTTGCACGGAGAATAGCGCAGTAACATAAAGTTACAGAACGAAAATTGTAGCGCTATAGTAGGAGTAAAATTCTGCGTCTAAATGTCTACAGTATATTATGAAGAGTGAACACCGTAACTACAATATATAGTAAATACTAAGGGGATTAGACGGAAACAGAGAACTGAGCAGTAGACTGTACTTAGGTATATAATTTAATTATTATAAATGATATTATTTACAATTATGAGTACATATGTCACTACATATGCACGGTCCATCTACTGGACAATTACCAACAGGTACATTGTGGAAATTGTAGTAACTACAGTTTCTTCAAGAAAATTCCCAAAGGCTTAACACTTATAGTAGACACACTTTTCTTTCCTATTTCACCGAAAATTCATCTACTATATCATCGAAGTCCAATTCACGAAGAAGTTCATGTTCAATGCTTAATAAAGATTGGTTCGATAAGCGATCCTGTCCCATGGCAGCACGAAGCCTCTTGTTCACTAATTTCATTTTTGAGAAATATCTTTCTGCGCTGCAGTTTGTTACCATTAAGACCAAATATATTCTAAAGAAAATTTCGACATTGGGAAATGTGTCCCGTAGTTCACTGATGCACCGAGAGAGAGAGAGAGCTAGTATCTCCACAATTTTTTTCCCCTAGAAAAACTCACACTTCTAATACGATGTTATTAACGAAAGAAAGTTATGTACTTCGTAGGATTATTTATTATCTTTATCGTATCTGAGAATTGATTGTTTGAGTAAGTGTGCCTTAATTCCACACCACAGCCAAATCAATCCATGGTATAAAGTATACTGATCTTCCGATATCTACAAACAGATCGACTGAGAGCTGAGCTACAATTGGATCCAGAAGAGTGTAGGCACACGACAATATTGAAGTTTTTTTTATTTTTAAAATACAACTTCTTATGTAATTTTTCACAAGCATAGCTAGATGGTTAATATATTTTTTTGGTTGATGCCTTTCACAGCTTCCTTTTGGTGGGGCCCCGGGGTTAATCCGGCCCTGACCCTGATGAACGTTTACCCCATACGCAAAGAAACGTGTAAAGGCTGATCTGTTTTGTTCTTTTCTCTCGTTTTTTATTGTATTTCTGTATTATTGGGTTGTTGCCGTTTATAATGCCTTCAGAGTGAGGTGTTGAGACACGTGATCTGCGACGAAAAAAGGAAACAGCGAGTGATAATATATAACTGAACCGAACGCATATAACGAAACTTGCTAGAGAATTGCGATACCAGTAGTCTCATTACACATCAGGCTATCATACACTTAAATTGTATTATAATTATTAGAATAAAAAAAATGAATATTGTAATTTATAATAAAGATTCTCACGAGTATATACCGAGTTCAGTTTTGGTTGGGACGGTGGTCCGCACCAACAGAACATCTTAATAGGGTCCGTTGTCCGTGGCTAAATAAAAAGAGTACCACTGGCACTTTTAGGAAAATAGCGAATCAGTATACAAATTGTATACCAAATCGCTAATTTTCCCCCCGCCAAAGTTTAATGCTCGACCCTGCTACATTACAGAAGTCAATTGACAATGTAAGATCAGAGCTGCATATCCCCCTTCCCGCAATTTAATATCCAGTCCCCTACTAAAATTCCCATACAAATTTTTGGTTCACTCGTTGGTATTGAAGACTTGAATATCGACCTCCTCCAAATAATTTAATTCTCAATCTCCACACCAAACTAAGCGCAATAGTGATACTCAAGACTTCGATATCTCCTAACCTAGTGCTTAATTCCCTTACTAAAGTTGGGTCCCGAGTTCGATATCCGGTGGAGAAACATAGTGGTTCGGATCCCACTTTAAACTATAGGTCCAGTCCCGATTATCCTTTCTGTCCATAAAGTGGACTTAAAACAACAGTTCAATCAATCATACCTTACTAGAGTTGGAAACTTTCCCTATACCAAGTGTAATCCCCAACCAGAATTCACGTGGTAATTTACGTAGAGCTATCTTTTCCACTTCACGTACGAGCTGGGGTGCCTCAGGGCTCGATCTTTGGTCCGCTGCTATTCATGCTCTCAGCCGCTGATTTAGTCAAGTCTGTGAAAATATGCAACGTTCACTTTTATGCTGACAACTCAATTGTATATATCCACACGTATATCAAAATTGCAGGACACGGTCGCACTTTTAAACCAAGATTTGAAGAACATAAGCGATTGGTGCCCTTCAAATGGGTTAGTAATAAATTCAAACAAATCAATATTCACTATTATCGGAACAGCCAGTCTCTTGAAACATATTGACATCAATGAATGCGAAATAATTCTTCACACACAGCGTATTAAATTTTCTCAAACAGTAAAAAACCTAGGACTGATCATGAACCAGCGGCTCGATTGGTCTGAGCACGTGATACAATACAACAATGTGGCAAGGCGTATTCAATATTAAAAAGCCTCTATCTTCTGGTAGACTTCCTCTCTCCTAAGATAAAATTATACCTAGTGCAGTATCTTATCTTCCCCCTATTTGACTATTGTGATGTCGTTTACGGACTAAGAATAACAAAAAAGCTTGCAATAAAAATAGAGAAAGTTCAAAACGCATGCATTAGATATGTGATATATAGAACAAAAAAGTGTGAACATATTCTCCCTGTGCTTAATGAGCACGGAATCCTCTCCATGGCACGACGAAGAAAACTGCACTTGTTTTGTACGTTTAGTACACTGCACAACATAATTAATAGCAAAAGCCCAAACTACCTCTTTTCGAAATTAAACTTCAGAAGCAAAATTCATTCGCATTCAACAAGAAACGCTACCAGTTTCAGCTTACCTCGTTGCAGAACTTTCAGCTTATCAGGCCTCTTTCCGTTAGGCAGCATTCAAAGCCTGGAATGCACTACCAAATCGGCTTCACACTTTCTTGATCGCGGCCGAAGGTGGGGGTGATGTGATATCCTTTACCTACCAGAGTTTTTTCCATGTACCCATTTTATACGTACGACGCACCGGAGCCGCTCGAACAGGTGAATAAAAATCCTGGTATTCTCCAGAATGAATAGGAAAGATCCTACACATAATAATTTATCAGATGTCACGAAATCAGTTTAGCACTTCCAAAGGGGATATAGTTTCGATAAAAAAGAAGAGGTTGTCATTGAGACAGGCAGAAAGTAAAATACATTAAGGAAAACTGTAAAGTAATAGTTTAATAGTAAGTTACATAAATTGATTTGCTTCCTGAAAATTGTTGAACTCTAATTTTTATTTGACCTCCAGTATTCACATATATACACTGCTCGCCATTAAAATTGCAACACCCAGAAGGAAATGAGATAGAAACACGAAACTTGGCAAATATGTAGTTCATAATAAGATAAGAAAATGATTACAGTTAGAGCTCGGTGGTGTGACATGTGACACGTAGAACATGGTTGCATAACCCCAAGGAGCTAGTAGCGTGTACAGCCTCCACGGGCGGCAATAACTGCTGCAACACGGCGAGGCATGGACAGAATGAGTCTGTCGATGTCTGCCTGTGGTATGGCGTCCCAAGCGGCTTCCACATGGTGCCAGAGGTCTTCAACATTACGTGCCGGAAACCTGAGTTGGGCCAGCCGGCGACCCACCATGGACCAGACATGTTCAATTGGCGACATATCCGGCGAACGTGCTGGCCAAGGAAGCAGGGGCACGTGGTTAGCTTCCATAAATGCGAGGACATTCCTTGCAACATGGGGGCGCGCGTTATCCTGTTGAAAAGTGGCATTATGCAGTGCATGGATTAATGAGACAGCAACAGGGGTGAGAACCTGTGTGATGTACCGTTGGCTGTTCAATGTCCCTTGAATGCGTACGAGACGCGAACGAACACCTATGGCGATGGCACCCCATACCATGATACCCAATGAAGGCCCTGTGTGATGATGTATGATGCAGGCGTCATGAAGCCTAGTGCCACGGTGCCGCCACACGCGTGTACGTCCATCATGATGTTGTATACAGAAGCGGATTCATCAGAGAACACTACAGCATTCCACTCCGCCATCCATGCACGACGGTCTTGGCACCATCTCAGACGCAAACGCCTATGCTCTAGCGTCAGAGGAATCCGCAACAGTGGGCGCCGGGAAAAAATTCCCCGGTTCGCCAAACGACGAAGCACGGTTCGTGGGGACACTGGACGTTGTAAAACATCCCGTACTTCATGCGCAATCCTCGTTGACGTGGCCGGTCTGTCTGTAAGGGCCATGCGTAACAGACGTCTGTCCTCTCGTTCCGTCGTCCGACGCGGACGTTGTGAACCTCTATGTCGCTCTACAGTGCCTTCCTGGACCCACTGGTTCCATACATGGATCACTGTGGATGCATTCCGTCCTACACGGGCACCGATCTCACGGTAGGATAATCCGCATTCACGGTATGCAACAATTCGAACTGGGAAACCTGCTGGAATCGCTGCCGTATTCGACGACGTGGCATTGCTGACCGATTTTAACACACTACACTCACGACCATGCACTTTCACTGCTCTTCTGCACCTATCTGACCTGCTACAGGTACCACTTACCAGATGGCGTGGTAGGCGCACATGACGCATGACGGCCTTGAACACCTAATCATTTCCTTCTGCACCTCTCCTCTACACACTGTGCACATTTCGTCCGATTCCGATTACTCCTTCTGAGTGTTGAATTTTTAATGGCGAGCAGTTTATTATATACACTTCTTAGTAGTTTAATATACCAATGCACTATATATGTAGCAATATTATAATGCAATATTATATATACAGCGTGAGCATAAAAACACTCCCTGATTTCAATATGTCATAAAACTTATAGTTACTTGAATATATTTAATATTTATTTATTTATTTATTTAATAGAAGATTCCAAATACAGCGTTAGCCATTTTACATTGGAACGATTTTATAGAACATAAGGACAAAAAAATTGATATCCAAAGCTCAGTTAACTCAAAATATTTTCATATCTTTGTCTTCAGAATCGCTAGTTGTGACTTTGGCAGCTAGATGGCAGTGACATCGAAAATGACGTTCACCCCGCAGCAAAGAAGCTGGTGCGTGTTACAACTTGCCAAAACAAGCAGTGTTGAGAGAGTGCCGCGTGCATTTAAATGGAATTTTGATGTTGATCCACCAACACATAAATCCATTTTGAAGTGGCATAAAACATTTGTGGAGAAAGGGTGCATTTGTGATCAAAGAAAATAGCATTCTGGCCGACCGTCCGTCTCTGAGGAAATTGTGGAGCGTGTGCGAGAAGCCTTTGCACGCAGCCCGATGAAATGAACACGTCAAGCTAGCAAGCTAGCTACGGAAGCGATTGCGGTTTCACCCGTACCGGCTGCAATTGGTTCAAATGTTATATCCACAAGACAAGGTAAAGCAACGTGAGTTTTGCGAGACTATCCACACTTTAATGGAGGACGAGGACACTTTTCTGACAAAGATCATTTTTAGTGACGAGGCGACCTTCCACTTGAGTGGAAAAGTGAACAGGAATAATGTTAGCATCTGAGGAAGCGAGCATCCGCATGCCACTCTTGATGTGGAACGTGACTACCCAAGGTGAATGTTTTTTGTGGAGTGTCAGAGCGTCGAGTGTACGGTCCCTTCTTCTTTGAGGAGCCAACAATCACAGGTGAAAGCTTCTTAACAATGCTACGTGACTGGTTAATTCCTCAACTTGCTGCAGAGAGAGGTGACTACATTCTACAACAAGATGGAGCGCCCCCACACTGGCATCAATCTGTTCGCAGCTTTCTGAACGACAACCTCCAACACCGATGGATAAAACGAGCTGGACCCAAAGATCAAAATCTATGCAAATGGCTCCCACGATCACCGGACATGTCAGTTTGTGACTTTTTCCTTTTGGGGTTCGTGAAGGACCAGGTCTATGTACTTCCACTACCCACAACCCTGAATGGTGTGGTTGGTGCTGGATTACCGTCTCGATGTTTCCCATTCGCATTGCGTGATTGTAATTCCAATGAACACCACCAAAAACATTATGAGTTTTTGCAACTAGTGTGAACATTTCCGCAGAATATTACTTTTGGTATTAAAGTTATACCCTTCTAAAACCAGGGACTGTTTTTGTTCTCACCCTGTATATATATATATATATATGTGTGTGTGTGTGTGTGTGTGTGTGTGTGTGTATTACACACACAGAGTTATTTACCTTTACTGTCTGGTAATATTTACACAGGAACAAATTTCAGATTTTCCCCACCCGGAAATGATCAACCTAGCTACGTCCCTGACCAAATCTAACAAAAAATCAAACTTTCAGACGTTTTCGCGATATGCTCCGTGAATCACTGATCAACGATCAGAAGCAGGGTAAATCAACATATGAATAATGATAAATACTGTGAGTTGCCAGAAATCTTTTTTTCTTACTATCAACTTTCTCGACTTCATTTACTCTATTATCTAATTCACTGGTAAAATTGTTCCAATGTGTATATGATTTTATTCCTATTGTATTTTATTGTACTTTCTTGATCAATTTCTTTCATGGGCGTCCGGAAGGGGGCAAGGGGGCTATGCCCCCCCTGGAAAATAAAAGGAATTCAAAAATTATATATTTTACACATAGGCTATCATTTCATTTCAGGCACAATCATATGTGTTAATTATGGTACTAGTTTACTATCCTTCGGACACATTTATTTATTTTTACAGAAGAAACTACTTACCGTAATAAGTTCCTGTAGCATTGTCGAACATCGGGAAAGTGTTTTGTGTGATTGGAATGTTTCATAGCTGAAATTCATGTTGTTCGTTGAAAATTAATTCTCCGACGGAGAATAGCTAGCCCCACGAACCATTGGCGCGTGGATAGCAAAATGTGCCTTGTTTTCGCCCCTGGAAAAAATACCATTCTTGCCCCTCCCTGGAAAAAATCCTGCGGAAGTTCATGATTTTTTTGTAATCTGAATTCCATTTTAATTTTTATCTGTTCTATTGTATAAGATTTTATTCATTTGTATTTTATTGTACTTTCTTGTTCATTTTCTTTGTAATCTTGAATTTTATTTTATTTTTATATTTATCTGTACTTTTTGGGGTTAGGTGGTAGACCAGCGACAGCTGAACCTCGCCCAGCAATAAAGTCAATTCAATTCAATTCAAATAAAGTGCACGAACATGGTGATGGACAATTTGCACGGTAATACTCAGGGGGGCTATCCACGAGTAAACAAAAACATATCGAACGGCACAATCGATTGTCGAACTGTAGCACAACAACTTCCGGTTCACGGCGGTGGGGTAATTCAAGCGCGTACTTGTGGCATTTCTTCTCGTTTTGTATACCGGATGAAATGGATCATATAAAAGCACTTGACGACGAGGAGAATAAGAGATATCAGGACAAAGTAGAGGCCTTTGCATATCAATTGGATGAGCAACTAGGAAGTAATACGGCAGTCGGCATTATTCCAAGATGAGATCCATTTGCTGATCGTCGTTTCATTGGCGATATTTGTAGCCTACATATTAAATACAAAGTAATTTTTCCTCAAGAGCGAGAGCGCTTAAATGCATACATTTATGTTTTAAGTGAAAAAGTGCGAGATGTACGGACATATAAAAAACGGAAAAAGGAGCTTCTTTTCTTCTTTCTTCAGTCAGGACGAGTCAGAGGGATGCGATAATGCACACTTGCTGGTTTCGTTCTCGTTTGAACGCAGAAATACAAAACGCTCATTGTTTTTTAAAGTCAATTTTCTGCTATTTGTGTTAAACATGACGATGAAGATGAATAATAAACTGGAAAAATTAATGATGGGACAAACACAATGACACACCATTGCCTCACCATGGTGTTCAAACCTAGGACCTCTTCTCCATCAATGTTGATTTGATTGATTGAGTTGGTGTTTTAAGTCCACTTTGTGCACAGTAAGGCTAATCGGGACTGGACCTACAGTTTAAATTGGGATCCGAACCACAATATGCCTCCACCGGGAATCGAACCCGGAACCCCTTGATTACAAGGCGACGAGGCTACCACTGCGCCATCGGGGAGGCACTCTATCTATCAATGTTGAAAAGATTTCCATTGCAAAAGACGAAAATTAATAATAGTACCCGCACTTAATTTTCTGGCTACACAAAAAAAAAATATTTCCTCTGGTTACACACACAAAAAAAAATCTGGTTACACAAAAATTTAATACAGTTCGTGTGTACTTCAAGAACTCGTGTAACCTATCTGGCCATGACCGAGCATCTTTTGAAAGGAAAAGTAATATTTTTGCTCATATCACTAAAACAGAGAGAAAATCGAGATTTAAATGATTTCTCTTCTACTTTTAATGAAGTGCAAGTGGTGCGGGACAGGCACGTATCCAGAGGGGGGGCTTAGGGGGCTCGAGCCCCCCCCGAAAGTTTTAGGTTTACACTAGATAAAAAGAGGTTTTTGATTTCTTGTGGTGTGAAATAAAATAATGTGACAATAATTTAAGGAGAGAAATAATTATCGAGGCAAGACGGAGAATGTTCCGTAACCCTGTTATTGATAATAGCACGTATCCAAGATGGGGCACAGGGGGCTAGACCCTCTACCCAGGAAATTTTTCAGTTTACGTTAGATAAAATTAGGTTTTTGGCTTATTAAATAATGTGAAAGTAATCTAAGGAGAGAAATAATTATCGAGGCAAGACGGAACATGTTTTATACCCCTGTTATAGTTAATGGCTCGAGCCCCCTTATCCCTCAGGAAATTTTTCAATTTACACTAGATAAAATTAGATTTTTGGCGTCTTGAATAATGTGAAGATAATAAATTTATAAATCTGAGAGAAATAATTATCGAGACAAAACGGAGAGTGTTCTATAACCCTATTATTGTCAATAGCACGTATCCAAGGTGGGAATCAGGAGGCTCGAGCCCCCCTTCAGGATTTTTTTTCTGTTTACACTAGATAAAACTAGGATTCTTTCTTCTTGAATAATGTGATGATAATTTTGGAGAAATAATTATCGAGACAAGATGGAGAATGATCTATAACCCTGTTATTGTTAATAGCACGTATCCAAGCTGGGGTTGAGGTGGCTCGAGCCCCCCTCTCAGGATTTTTTTTTATTTTACACTAGATAAAATCAGGTTTTTGGCTTTTTGAATAATGTGACGATGATTTAAGGAGATAGACAATTATCGAGGCAAGATGGAGAATGTTGTATAACCCTGTTGTTGATAATATTGCACGTACACTTTTCTTGTGCTTTCGGTGTTCTCGCAGCGCACTTGAGCACTATTTTGTCAGCATTTGGAAGCTGCACAACAAAGGTAGCGCCACACTTAGGGCGATTCGTTGTAATTTCCAATCTCTGGAAGGCGGGAGCGGGTACGTTCTTGAATGAGAGAAGGAGTCAACTACTGGCGATATTAACGAATCGTTTTATCTGCGGAACGTTCTAGAATATAATGAGGATATAAATACGCGGATTCAATTTTTCGGTTGATCTGTACAAGAATCGGTTAATGAGATTTCAGAGGTAAGTGTGACAATTCATACAGTCGATTGGCGATCAGATCAGTCAGCGTCCTCTGATTGCTTTATAAGATATAGTGATTCGAAAATGAAGACATTGACGACAGCAGAATTTCCGGGGCCTCAGTGTAGTGCTAGTTCGGTTCGAGGGCCGAAGAGATCAAAGGTCTCTCTAAAGTGAATATTTCAGCAGTACCGGATATTGGAGTGGTTTATTAAAACAGAAATAAGCTGCATAGATCAACTGAAAATCAAAGTTTTGAGTGATGATTTAGTTTTGCCAGAACTAAATTTCGTATATGCAGTCCGAGAATTTCATGGTATAAAAAATACTTTTGTTTAAGCCTACTGGGTTCGAAACACATTCAAACACTTAACTACCATAAAGAGAGCCGAAAATTTTATGAATGTCGAGAAGAGAAAGCAAGAAGATGTTGCATATGTAGACATTTTAGGCGGAAATTGCAGGCTCTATCAGGACCAAAATCAGGGCTCTACCAACTGAGCCACCTAGCCATCCTTGACTTCAACCGATTTTTCGTTAAAATGTCTACATAGTACATGTCCTGTGTATATCAAATTGTAAGGTGTTGCCTGTATAGTGAACAAGCACAGAAAATATAGGAGAGAGAAGAAAACTGAGGACCATTATCACCGGTTGAGGATAATTTTTTCTGCGGTCAACAAGAGCTACTACTTCGAGGTGACAATGACAGTGGCCTAATAAGGGAGATTTCACACCCTGTCGCCTGAGGATTTCACAAATCGAAATTAGGTTTGTGCGGCCTTTTGTGTCGCCACGGTGTGAAACGTTGCTGTTGATTGGCCCATTCCAATCGACATGTATCGCGTGTCCCTTCGGTCTGAAACCTTCCTTATAAGTCTTGAAAATCCAAGTTACAAGGATGGAAAATTAGGGTCTTGTTAAGGTTAGGTGTGAAGGCAGGCAGACGACAGCACCCTAAAGGATCATATCCAAACCTGCAGGAGGAACACATTTTACTTCAATCTCCAATACGATGATAAAAACTTCTGGTGAGTTGATTTTAAAAAATGTCCGAGATAAAGAGAGGCGTGCCCAGGATTTTAGGAAGGGAGAGGAGGAATACTGGGTCAAATGGGGTTATTACCTCATCAAACCTCCCTTGGGCACTACACTGGAGATAAATGAGTAAGCATTTCATCATACTGGGAGACGAAACATTAGATGTGTTGGGAACGGAAGGGTTTTCACTGTGCATTAATTGTTTCGTGATCCACCTGTATTCGAGAAGACTTCCTTTGTTTCGTGCCGATATATGACAAGACAGCGGAAGCTGTGACAGGCATTTTTGAACACTTGTGAGTGCTAAGGGCTGAATCTGAACAATTTGGTGGGTTTCGGCTTTTATAAGAGCTGAAAAATGGGAGGACAAGACACGTTAGTGGTGTTAAGGCTCGAATCAGAGAGAAATATTCGAGAGCTGTCTGCGTCCAGTTCGCAGCCCACAATTTGAATCTCGCGTTGTCGATTGCATGTGTAACAGCTTCGTAAAAACACTCAAAGACACCATAGATGTTTTTATGTCTGATGAGATGAAATGGACAAACACACATACTGAGATGGTTCCGGCACACCATATTAATGCATGGAAACAGAGGAGTCGAGTGGTAAAAAATGTTCCGATTTCACGTTCTGATTAAAATGACAGCCTTACAGTGGCAACGATTTAAGAGATAGTTGTTCCCCAATTTTATATTTTTGCCTCAACATTATGACCTCTTAATGTTAAGCCTTGGCTACCAAGAGAAAGTAAACTTTCCTTGCAACGCCCTCCGCACCCCCCCCCCCCCCATTTTGGAACCCAATTGCCACTTCTGGTCTTAAACACACAATTGTGAGGTTCTTACTATACCCCTTAAAAAAATGGTGTTGAGCCCCCCCCGAAAGGAATTCCTGGATACGTGCCTGGTGCGGGACGCAAAATTTTTGGTTGGGAAGGAAACAGGACGGGGTATTTTTAAAGTCCTGACGTTCAAAACGGGAAAAATAATGTTATTTCCCGACTAAATTGGGATATTATAGGAGCAGAAAATATTCAACATTACCCGATACTAAAAAAATAATAATAATTATACACACAATTTCACCCTCGGGTGATGATTTATTTTGCATTTCTGGAATAAAAATTGCTAATTTCAATAAATTTCGGACATTTAGTACAAAAAAAATGCAGGGAATAAACTACTTTTAAACTATCATTTTTTCCGAAGTCTGGATCGGAATGTGTTTTTTTTTTCGTTCCGTTGTCATTATTGCGCAGTCTACTCCTGCTAATGGTCTTCCAATTTTCACGCCTGACAGCTTCAATGTAATAATTTGGCGCCTAGATCTCGAGGAAATGGATGATGAGAGATCCATGAAAGATTATTTAGCCCTGATCGTAGTTTACATCCTCCTTGTACACACTCATTCGTTCCTTTCATACATGACAGAATCTCAGCTCCCTTTAGCGGCATGTTGTGAGCCTACGAACCGGAAGTTGTTGTGCTACAAGTATGGCGTCCGCGCGAAGGCACTTCCTTCCGGTGGATAGCCCCTATACAATACAATACAATATATGTATTCATCGTTAGACATTGTGTACGCAACCGACAACTTACCTACAACCATATTCAAGAAGGATCGACTTTGGCCATACTTTTAAAAAATGTTTGTGTATTTGTTGTACGAGATATGATTATCTACAAAGTAGGAAGTCTGTGGTAGGAAGTGTACAATCACGGGATGTGGAAACGGTAAGTTAACAAATTACAACTGTTTTAAGAATTATACCTTATACAAATCACGATCTACATCCAGGAAAACGCTCGGAGGGCATCGTCGCGCTCAAGGTGGCCAGGGGTAGCATAAAATACTATCGGACTGATCGCCACGGCGGGCGTACTGTGGATTACGTGGCAGATACTTGATACCTTGCACCACAATATTCAGTAAAAATATTTGAGCTGACACGTTTATTTTCTCTCACCCATCGACAACTTATTAGGAACATTCACCGAATTACATTTGAAAGAAATAAAGTGTATGACTTGAGGTGACCGGACCCCTCTCCGATTTTCTTCATATTTGACATACAGTACTTACTAATTGAGACCTGCTGTTCTTACGGTAGGGTTACATTACGTGCAGATTCGTGATTAGGAGGTCTCAATTAGTGAGTAGGCGAAATTTCATAGCAATTGGAGAGTGGTCCAGTATTGTAAACTCGTTCCCAAATGAGTCCACATTCCTAAATAATAATTTTTCATTGTATTTATGCTAATGGAACCTAACCTAACAGGGCCTAACCTAACCTTGTAGGCATTCCTCGAACACAAGGTAGGAAAACTGCTGTGCATGTCTCCCGCCATTCTTCCAGCTAAACACATTGTAATTGAGAACGCAACAGTGTGTCAATGCTGGATACAGCGTAACGAATTGGGTCTTGCTTATCGCACAACACTTGACCAACTTTGTGTTCTGACGTCAAGGCAGAAAGCTTTTCAATTTTAGTGTGTTTAGTTCTCTTAGCGTAAATAATAATTTTTCGTTGTATTTATGCTAATGGAACCTAACCTAACAGGCCTAACCTGATCTTGTAGGCATTCCTCGTCTGACGTCTGAACACAAGGTAGGAAAACTGTTGTGCGACAAGAAATGCGAAAGAAACATGGGTAACGGTTCCGATTGTTTTACGATTTCTCCTAGCACAAAGACTAATTATCGTAGAATTTTGGAAATCATTGTCACACGAAATTTGAACCTTCCTTAAAGTAATGAACACTGTTTGGACTGGAAAAAGTTATTTATGTTGGAAAAAAAAACAACTTGAAAATTACCTTATACACTTCTCATGGACAAGATATTGTCAGTCAACAAGCGACAGTAAATATCGTAGAAAAGTGGGAATGAATGTAGAAGTAAATGGAAACCTTAGTAGAATGCATTTTGGTACTTTATGTTAATGCTAAGGGATCCAAACTTAACCTGCCTAACCTAACCACGAAAGCATATATTGAACAAAATCTTAAGTAATCGCTAAAACTCCGCAGTATGTGTTAACAGACGTGCATCGAAACCGAACCATGTAAAAATTGCATTTGTAGCATGGTGAAATCACAATAAACCAAAAGTAACTTGGTCTGAAACGAGGTTGTCAATTGCTTTGTATGGAGAATCATCGTGGTATTTAACAAGGTTTTTCTACAACTTCTACACGTGATTTTACAATTTCCATGCTTGACCGCCAATTATTAGATTCAGATTCGTAATTAGGATGTCTCATTTAGTGAGTATGCGAAATTTCAGCTCTTGATGCAATTGGTACCCTCGGGATAACACCTCTGACTAGTTTATTTCGTCATTTTTGACATTCGTACTTGCCTATTGTGCATTGCAAAACATTCTTTAAGGTGCGATTTTGCTTTTCTCACGAAAATAATTTCAATTTCTGACATTAACAGAAATTATTGTTCTTCGTTTTTTCACTTCCGTAACACACATACAGCTTGATACAGCTTGAGTCGCGTCGTGGAACATGTGGGTATGCAGTGTTTCCAAACTTCGTAACTGAAAAATACCTGAATACCCCCACATACCATTGACGGATACCCCAAACACCATTGACGGATAGCCCCACGAACCATTTCCGGCAAGGTTAGGTTAGATTAGGTTAGGCAAGCATAGTTAAAATTTTATTCGTAAAGCAATGCGATGCAGCTTTTTTTTTAAAAAAAATCACCTTCACTTCTTGCAAAACAACGGCATGGTTGGAAACACTGACAGGGGGCTACGTCATCAAACGTGTGCAACATCTGGTTCAGATAGAGGAAGCAAAGATAAGTAATGGCAATTGTGCATCTGAGAGATATTTTTCGTGAAAAACACATGAGTTTCCTCTCAAGCAGATTCAACGATGAAAGAAAATAACTCCACGAACTTTCACAATGCTAGAGAAACTAATTTCTGTAAGTACTTTCTTCTGTAAAAATGAAGAAATCCGTTATCCCGAGATCATATTGTTACCATATATTCAATAACAATTTAATGTGGAAATTGTATTTTTTTTAAATTATTAACTTTTATAATTTTTCAGACGATTTTACGAATAATGCATGCTTCACCAAATCCCGAATCCGGTTCTTTGGCACGGTATGAAAATGCATTTAATAATAATAATTTTCCCTTAAACTTCAACGTACACCTTCATTGATTGCTAAAATATATGGATCTGTGATATTTCCAGAAATATAGTTGGAAGGCGGAAACGTTTCACCTAAGGGCAAAACAAAAGTTTCGACAGAAAAAAAAAAAAAGCATTTCATTCATGTTTTTTTCTTTTTCACTGACGTTTTCTAACCTTTTGCACTTACATCCCTGGCAACCCATATATCATACACCCTGCACCCGTAAGGTACCTTCCCGCTATTGGTGACTAAGGAAGGACATTGTGTGGCTAGCTTCACTGAGAGATGTGCAGATCAGGCTGGTGCGTCAGTCTTAACTTCACGAACATGTTTAACGGAGCTTGGAGACGATAGTGACACGTGGCTCTTGGAAACTAATCTTTAGAAGTAAATGCAACCTTTCGAACCAAAGCAACGTAGCTGCAAATGTTGCTTGCCACTTGGTCTGTACAGTTTTTCTTAGGGAACTTTCAGACGGATGCAACAAGTGACATGCGTCACTTGGAAGCAGACCCTCGGACCTTTTGAACCGAAGTACTACAACGAGCTAAACATGCTACGTGCATGTTGCTTGAACTATACTGTTTTCTCAATGGTGTGCATTGTGCCGCTTCGGTCTGTTGTTCTTGCATGCAGGGTGAATGTTTTGCTTTATACTGAAGGAGACTGCGTCACTTGTCACCTATGACTTCAGTCAGAAAGCTCCTTCAATGGCTTACATAGTGTCGCGTCGGTCTTGTTTGTGCGTGTGTGGCGAGTGTTTGCTTATAGACTGAAGGGCTCCATGTCACTTGTCACTTAAATGTGATACCCACCCCCCTTTCCCACTGTCATGGGTTGCTTCGGTCTGAATGCTCTCTATACATTACAAGATTGAAGATTGTTTCCTACTTTATCAGAGATTAAGATTTAATTTAGCCTGTAAATCACAAAGAACAAATTGCAAGTACTGTTGTTGGAAAAAGGGCAGCTTTTTCATATGTAATAAGAAGGGGTCTGAGGTTCAATCCTCAGTGGAGGCAGAGTGCTTCGGCTTTCATTTCAAACTGTAGGTCTAATCCAAATTAGCCAGATTTTTTAATAGATTTTTTTTTGCCATTTGCGGCCAATCTTATTTGCTTCTGGTTCAGTTTTAGTGGCAGTGTTTCTCAACCACCAGGCCACAAAGGTCCTTTGCATCCAGGGGTTGACAACTAATTTAAATCTAATTTTATATTTGACAGCAAGTCTATGCATAATTGAACTATATATTACTCTTTATGATTATGTCATAGTTTATATATTAATATTTAATATTAATTAAGGGTGCATATTAATTTACATATAAAGTTTTAAGATCATAAATGTATTTAGGAGTGATTTTTTTGGGTTCAGGCCATCGACTTGTAAACAAATAAATGTACTGGGCTGTGGTCTCTCAAAGATCCACTTCAACAAGCAGCCAAAATACATAACGACATTCTCCATGACCAGGTTTAGCAGCCATTTAACCAAATTATACATGATGTACTGGAAAGCTAGAATACAAATATATTTTACTGAACACAAAATGTAATGTAAAGAGATTTTTCTAACCACTTCCACCTCTAGCAGCAGCAGGCATTTGTTTGATCTTCTGAACTTGAACACTTTCCTTATGCAAGCCCCTGATACTGGGATGCACCTGCACTACACTACACCCATTGTCAAATAGTGACCGAACCAAATAGGACTGATATCTCAGAGCCGTAAATTGTTCCAAATAGGGAAAACCAGTGGTATAGTGGAACCACAAGCAAAAAAGCCTGCATAGACCCGCAACTCCTGTGCACCCTATCATGCATAGATGGGAGGGGCAGAGTGGAGCATTCTTCCTTAAGGCCCGCACTGAGACTTTTTGCCAAAGGTTCTTTTCCTTGTGGTTGCTCTATAGATTACAATATTCATTTGTCATCATATAACTAACTTATCATACTTACACCAAGTAAAACGTTACGACGACAACACACATGTAAACAAAACAAAAAAGTTGCACCACTCGGCAGTCAATTGCACCTTAACTAATTGAACTGGCACCTTTTGCGACACTACTGTACTGTGTTTTGAACCACACTGTACAGTTCTTTCTTGACTCCCTTTAAGGGAAAAAACTTGGGCCATTTACCCACTTTACCCCATCGAGAATTACTTCGAAACCTTTTTTAATTGACAGATTTCAATATTTTGTGTAGTGTAAAAGTGGTTCCTGCATTAGGAAAGCACAAATAACTAAGATATTTGATCCCAAAGAATCGCCCACGTAAGTTAAAACCTGCAATTTCGAAGTATTTTTGCTGCTTTTTGTTAGTAAAACTGTTTGTATGTACACTAAAAAAAGTGAAAGAACATGCCAAAAATAACTTATCAGTACCAAACCTAACAATCCTAACCTAACTACGTAAGATTATAGCTGATGTTGTGGAAAGTCATTTTGGGTGCTACATTCACTTGTGTGAAGCCTTTAGGCTGTTCCGCTTCACAGTAAAGTAACGTGCTAATGTAGCAGACATCTTTACTTCACAATAACACATTTCAGAGAGTGAAAACATAAACAACAAGAACTTCATAAAGCATGCAAGATATTTCACTTTCTCTAAGGGATACAGAGAGTCAAGGGTACCAAAAAACTTAGTTTTTAGTGTGTCACATGTGATTTAGTCACTCCCTGGCTCCTAGAGCTGTAGTATGTTCCCAACGTTAGAGCGACTGATGATTTAATATTTTCAGTTAGAACAAAGTAATATGTCAAATTGAGTGTTCATCACACCATTGATTTGTAGTTTGTGATTCTTATGCTTACATTTAAGCATCTGTAGGGTGTGTGCATAACCTGGTAGTGCCATCTTGATATCCCTGGGATTCCTGTAGTCTGGTGTAACATCTAACTAAACACACATAAAGAACTTGAAAACAGAATTTTTTTCTCACCAAACTAATTTGCAGTGATAGTGTGCTAACCGAAATGTAGATTGCTGACAGAGTTTAGACTACGTACAACACATTTTTTTTTTCAATTGTTAAAACAATATGTTTTAGTACGGGTTATTACAAATGATTGGAGCGGTTTCATGAGTTTGCTGTAGCTATAATTGACATATTGCCATGGAATTTTACAGTAATGTGGAAAAACTCAAAAAGTTTTCTTCTCTTGCAGGCATGTTTGGGATTTCTGTCGGGAGAGCACAATACTGAGCAGTGAGTAAAGATGGTGACAGGCGCTGAGAAAGCTTATGCTGTGCTGGAATTCCATGCATATCAGTCTGTCAAAACAGTGCAACAACACTTTAGAACAAAGTTCAAGAAAGATGCACTGAGTCCATCATCACTATATACAAGTTTTTCACAAAAACCATCCTCTTCCATCAGTTGTTGCATTTGTGTAGCAAAATCCTTGCGAACCACTTCGTCATGGGGCGTGAGGGTTTGTACCAATTGTAAGCGCTAAGGCTTCTGTTGCAATAATTTCCGTCGGATCTTCAAAACAGTTGGTTGTGGGATGTTCAATCTTCTGCTTGCTTGAACTCTTGAACTTTGTTCTAAAGTGTCGTTGCACTGTTTTGACCGACTGATATGCATGAAATTCCAGCACAGCATAAGCTTTCTCAGTGCCTGTCACCATCTTTACTCACTGTTCAGTGCTGCGCTCTCCCGACAGAAATCTGAAACATGCCTGCAAGAGAAGAAAACTTTTTGAGTTTTTCTACATTACTGTCAAATTTCATTGCAATATGTCAAATATTATAACTCATGAAACCGCTTCAATCATTTGTAATAACCCTGTATTTTAAATGTAATAGGTTTTTAAGACACTTTATATAGATTTTCTAGTCAGACTTCGCAACCCACCAAATGGCCCCTCAGGACTCAGTAGTGGGTTGAGAAACTATGTTCATGTGGTATGCTTTTGCGGTTGTCTAGATATTCTCAATAACTTAATAGACTTACATAGTTGCAAACTACTTAAACTAAGAAAGCAGCGAGAGAAAATTGAATGAAGATTGATGTGAATTCTCTAGAACAGTGGTTCTCAAACTGTGGTACGCGTACCCCCAGGGGTACATGAACGACCTGAAAGGGGTGCAAGATCAACTTGAAAGAGGAATGTCAAGAATATCCACATGACATTTTTCTGCAAGTGTGTAGAGCAGACCTCATAGCTTTAACACTCAACAGGAAAATAAGGCTGATTTTGTCACAGACACACTTATCTTTGTTTTATATGTTTTGAAATAAAATACTCATTCCAAATCTCTAATAGACTAAATTTGGAGCCAGACTTCGCAACCCACCAAATGGCCCCTCAGGACTCAGTAGTGGGTTGAGAAACTATGTTCATGTGGTATGCTTTTGCGGTTGTCTAGATATTCTCAATAACTTAATAGACTTACATAGTTGCAAACTACTTAAACTAAGAAAGCAGCGAGAGAAAATTGAATGAAGATTGATGTGAATTCTCTAGAACAGTGGTTCTCAAACTGTGGTACGCGTACCCCCAGGGGTACATGAACGACCTGAAAGGGGTGCAAGATCAACTTGGAAGAGGAATGTCAAGAATATCCACATGACATTTTTCTGCAAGTGTGTAGAGCAGACCTCATAGCTTTAACACTCAACAGGAAAATAAGGCTGATTTTGTCACAGACACACTTATCTTTGTTTTATATGTTTTGAAATAAAATACTCATTCCAAATCTCTAATAGACTAAATTTGGAGCCAAATTTCCACTTGAAAGTTTCAACTAGATATCAAGAAACTATGTCAGGCTATGTAGACACATCCTTCTCGCTAGATACTCTGAGGATTTACAATAAAACTCCAAAATTGTGCTCGACAGTTTGTTTACAAACTTATTTTTGTTGTCTACTTTTTTCAATTACTATAGGAAAAATGCATGAACATTAAAGCTTTTTATATACTTCTTAGCGCACACGTATTTCACATTTTTATTTTCGAACAAGCGTTCTCGGGTTACCAGCCAGATTAAGTCTAAGTCAACATAGACTTAACCTGGCTGGTAACCCGAGAACACTTGTTCGAATCACGTCACCAGGAAAGCTACAATCCCTATTTTTATTTTCATAACGAATCATAAAGATTGTAAATTCTAATGTTTATTTATTTACCATATTTCCCCATACAGCCCGAATGCCATTTTCCTCTATTGCAGATACACGCCTGAAACATATCAAAAATGCCTCACCAATCGGGTAGGAAAAAAAATCCCCAAAACCCACTGTTCTGAGAAAACCTATGGGGGAGGGGCTACATTGGGCATTTAGTTTCGACTAAGGGGTACAATGAGGAAGAAGTTAAGAGAACCACTGCTCTAGAAGAAATTCTAAACATAGGTATTTTTCGGATTTTGGAATATCAAAGCAGTTTTTCGAAAAGAGAGGAAAATTTGAAAACAGTTGCGATGGCATTGACCGGAGGTCCGACTGAGCCTTTTTTTCCCCCCTCGAGATGGTTGTACTGGTTCGGAATGGCAGTCATGCAAATAATATATTATTACTATTCCATGCAGCTTGAATGTGATTCTTAGGTTAATATTCGCGTGCCAGTACTTGAATTATGGTTAACTTAATTCTTTTGTAGGTAAGCAATGGAACAGCAACCGACAGGGAGGGCTCGTGGGAGAGCCCGAGCTAGAGCAAGGGCACCACAGCAACAGCAGCAATGGCCTGCTGGAAGGCCAGGGCAACCCCCTACACAGCAGCAGAGAGCGCCGCCTGGCTTCGGAGCAGCACCCCAGCAGAGGAGACCTGATCAGCCACCTCCAGGTCAACCACCAGCTGTGGTAAGATTTGCCATAATTTTACTTCAACCTTTGCAGGACAAAGTGGCCTAATTGTAGACCACCATGTGTATTGCACTAAGGACAGCCAGTCAATATGTTCAACACCACCATGCAACTGCAATTAATGCTTTAATTCTTCAAAACTGTACAGGATGTGTCAGTTCAGTCTTTTTGTTCATTTTGTATACATGTGGTACAACATAGTGGAATCTCAAAACAATGTATTCATTGTTATTATTTTTAAGAAGTACATTTTTTAAATTGTCAAATTTTTGTTCCTCCAAAAATTGTGTCATTTATTGAATGGGTATTATTACTCTTCAGTCACCCATTTTTTCTGATGTTTAATTTAGACATGTAATAATCAAAACAAGGAAGTTGTTCACATTTTGTGGCAGTTAGTGTCCCAGCTGTAGATGCCCAATTTTCAAAATTATCTGAAAATTAATATTTTCTAAAATCCGCACTGTGGTGCATGAGGACATTCAATATGAGTCGTGTGAAACCGCTGCCATTATCCAAGTGATGTACAACATCTATAGGGACCATTTGATTTGTTCATGTCAATGCATTCGGTACTGCATTGAAGCTGCCATTGCAGCTGAAGGTGGTTACATTAAATAAACCTGTACTCCAACTATTACTGCATTTACGTATCAAGTCTTGTATCAATACATTGCTTTGTTCGTCTCATATGGCTGTTTTTTGTGCTTCCTCAAATACCTTGCACAGCCTGTATAATGTAGAGTCTAGAGAAGATGATTTAGACAATGCCCTAGAATGGTGACAAGTGCAGTGAACTGCAGTGTGACAGATGTAAAAACTGCTTGTAAGGTGACAAATATTTTCTGTAGTGCTATAAAAAAGTGAAAATTAAAAAGTAATCATAAATATTAGTAAAACCATACTGGTATATCTCAGATATACTGTGACTGATCATTGTACTTTTTCAAGGTGTGACCGACGACTGGTTAGTGTTCTGTATTCTACAGATATTACTTGGTATTCTGTTGGGATCTAGTTTTATCTGTTTATTGCTAGAATTACCAAACCTTTTTCCTTGTCTAGGGTGCTGCAGCGCCTATCAGTGGGAGGGCTTCAGTCCGTGTGGGAGTAAGGCCTGAAGCAGGTGGAGGCGATGATATTTCTGGACGAATGCAACATATGCAGATCGGTGGTAATACATTTTTAATATCATTTGTAAAACTTCTATAGCCTTCATTTTCATGCACATAAAATTGTTTGCCGCAAGAGGATCACAGTCAAATGAACCTCATTGGAAAACTTCCAAGTACCTATTTTTAAATAAGTGTTATTTTTAAAGTATTCTTCATTCCATTTTCTTATAACAAAAAAAATACTGAAACGTAGTTTTTCTTTCATTTTGAAAAATCTAGGAATTTTTAACCATGCAGTTCATAGTCAACTGTAGATATAAATATTGAGGTTTTGTGTACTTTGTCATACTATTTTGCACCTCTGTGGATGATTGATTTGTTGATACACTACAATTCTCCAAGCCCCTCACTGTATTCATTGTTTCACGAACAAGGCCAGTTAATAACAAAAATTTTTAAAAACAAGATAGAATCATAATATGTGACACTGGATTTTCAGGTTGACCTTGGTCCTTCAGTATAGAAGGGTTAAAAGAGGATGAAAAAATATAACCCCCACCACTTTCCCAATCTTTTTTTTCATCTGTCCCTAAAGAAGGGTCAAGATGTCCAAAAATTCGGAGGGCAAAACAAATCACCTGTTGCCATTTTACAGTGTGGCTACTCAGGGAATCCTGCATGAATTATTCGGTCCGGGAATTCTGCATAAATATTTCTCTGTAGACGTGAAAAATTGCAACTTTTATTTATCCAAATTCCATTTAATTTTTACATATGTATTGTAGAAGCAAGTATTTCAGAGGTTAGCTTTTATTTTTTTCAAGGTAGGAGAAAAGAGCTGCGTGGAGAATAAAACAGAATTCTCTGAATCCATTTACTTGTTGATGTCCTTTGCAGAACAATCTGACAAACATTAGGCTATTGCAAGATATCTCGAAGTTGATTAGGTAAATTTAAGTGTGAAATTCTTCTACAATTAACATTTTTTCATAGATTAGTATATCCCGTAACATTTGTGCCTTGTGTTTGTAGATATGTTTCGAGTCTGAGTGTGCAAAATGGCAAATGTAAATTCTGCATCTTATACTAAATATTTTAAATGTACGTGGATTGTAAATAAAGTAGTGACAACACTGTTAGTAAAAGGTGTTGTGCTGTCAGGCAGTGAGCCCTGCTTCAAAGCAACTTCCAGCTAAATTTTATGGCTTGGTCCTGTGTCCTCTTTTTCATTGCCCGAGGAGCAGAGGTTGGTCCCAACTCTCGCTGCGTCAAGGGGACCTCCAGCCGCATACATTCCATCGGAAGGTCCTTCCAGGATATTTGTTGCGTCAGGCTACGTGTGCACCTGTCCCATTTAGCTCCGTTGTTTCTTGGTGCACTCGATATCGTGATAGGGAACGCAGTCGATGTTATCGGTGTGTGTGCAAACGCACTTAGCCTGTTTTTGTCATTTTAGTTATGGTAAAACCAACATTGATGTTAAATTAACAACCATGCTAATGATCCACCTCCACTTTTGTAGCTCTTGATTGTCCCGGATTTGTATTTTTTTTCTCCTTTCTCTCTCTCTCATAACAGAGAGAGAGAGGAAATGTCCACAGGTGTTTCTTTGTGTTGTTACATCAGTTTCTTCTATTCATTAGTTATCCTTATGATCACTATTTATCCTTATTGTTACAGTTTAGCCTTAAGAGCACTGTAAATAAGATAATTTTCTTGTTTGGTCATGCTGTTGATGAATGTATAAGTCTTGTGTTGTTAACAGTACGGGTGTAAATGGTGGGGGTGAAATGAGGGGAGGATAAATACCGTATTTTTGTGTGTATAATGTGCACCGCGGCTTTTGATGGGGAAAAGTGACAAACAATTATATCCCGTATAATGCACAGTACAATTCAGGTTCAAAAAATGGTTTTCTTCGATGTAGGTCGTAAGCTATTGCTATGCTGATCAAGAGTGAATAATGACATCACACCTATGCAATGAGTCACCAACCCACGGCACCTCCCCCCTCTCCCTCAACTGTGTTTAGCATATCAAAGCTTTCACTCTTTACCACCTTATTTATTCTGTAATAGTAGATAGCCAGATCAAAATTGCCTTATGAATTTGCAGTGCTCAGGAAGTTATTTTCTATTTATTTCTCACCCAAAAAATACCGCTGATATTTGTTTGACGGAAGGTGCATGCTCAAATTCCTCCAGAACGGCACTGCTTTTCTCGGTGTTGCAGAACATTACACTACAAAGTGAAAAATTTTGGGAAATGGCCTTCAAACTTTTATGCATGGTTTTACTCAGCTCATTCCTTCTTTACTTTTTCTAAAAAAAAAAACTTCAAAATATATTTTTTTTGTGATTAACATAACATTTATATGAGGTACATTCAACACCCTCAAACTAGCAGTTAGCAGAACAAGATTTCTTGCATTAAGACATTTACACACCCCTTATCATATTATTTGGCCAGTGATACATTTTTTTTATACCTGCCTTCCTCCCGCACAAAATGGTGCCGCATCTGGCTTGTGGCTTCTTTTAACTATATGCCAGGCTGTCATTTCCTCAATTTGTGTATTATTGTCCTAATGGATCTTTTTGTTTTATTTTATTATTCATGAATACATCCTGACAAGGGAATTGCTGGTAACATTCACAACAGCTATTAGCCTTGTCGGTTAACTTTAGGTAATATAGATATACATACATACTCATACATCAATATAATTCTAAATGTAAATACTCAGAATTTGCAAAACATTGCAGGTGATACAATTATATACTGTATACTGTTCATGGTGCCCTGTATGCATTCTACACTATTACCTTCGTACATACACAGAATAAAAACATAACCTTGTTAAATAGTTATTACCTTACACCTCAGTTTAATTTAATTATTTGTTATTTATATTACAATTTGTCTTTCAATTTACTACACTTCAAATATTGTGCATGTACTAGAAGAATATGTCGATAGGCCACCACCTGAAGAAAGGAATATTGGTTAATTGTTAGTCCAAATTTGTATAGTCTAATTAGTGATTAATACAATTGTTAGTTTTGTCTGTGTTGTTACGTCTTGGAGCTCTGGTGTCCAGTTCTCCTTTCAGTTATAAAACTTAATTAGGTCTCAGTTTCACCTTCCTACACATCAGTGGCTGAGTGTTAATCGGTAGCTCTGGGAAACAGCTTTCCCTAACAACAGTTAAGTCTGTCATGTCAGTCTTCATTGCATCCTCCAGATATTATCGTCAGAGAACGCACTGCCCAATCGTCTTTATTAGTCCTGCTGTGTTGCAGCCTTCATTTTCCCAAACACATTATATGTCACCTTATGACATAGCTCACAGAAGACTTCATTGATAGAGTGGCCCTTCTTAATGTTGTGGCCATTTTAAATATGGAGAAAATAGTACTCACTGTATCCGCGAAACTGTTTTTTTCTTCATTGTTCTATCTCGTTGGAATGAGAATGGTGGCAGTGGCCACTGAAATTAATAGAACAAAGAAGAAAAAAACAGTTTCGCGGATACGGTGAAGACTATTTTCTCCGTATTTATCTACTACCACGTCTCTCTTCTCCAAATTATTATTTATTACAATTTTAATTAGTATTTTATTTTTCCTTATCTTTTTTTTCACCCAAAGTCCATATAAATCAGAATGTTTCTTCATTTTGTGATGAGCTTATTTGAACCACATTTGACATTAGTGTCACCATCTTGAATGGAATACTGTTGCCATATTCAAAAACTGCAGAATTTAAGCTTTAGAGCGATGTATAACATGATAGGGTTCCGTAAACATGAAAAATCAATGCAAGTGTCAGAAAATCATGGAATGACCCTGCACGATTTAATTTTGGCTGTCTGAATTATTCCGTGCATAATACGCACCACAGTTTTTGGGGGCAACATTTTGGAAAAAAGTGTGCATTATACATGAGTAAATACGGTGTCTTGGCACTTCAATATTTATGCTTCCTTGTGTATAAACTGTTCTCTCTGAAAACTTGCATGTGCAGCTGCTGTTGGACCAAGTGGAGATGCCCAGCTAGGTAGAGGTGCCATGAGAGGCAGACGCCAAATTTCGACAGAGATACTCAGAACAAGACCTGTAGAAATGGGCAGTAAGCAAGGTAGGTGTTTTTATTTAAATACTGATTATATTTAAATGTACTGTGGCTTGTGCCAAAACATTTCCTTATGGGAGTTTTTACTTGTTTATTTAGTAATTGTAAAAATCAGACTTTTTGACTTTTATTTAAAAATAAAGGAAATTGCTTTTTCGGCTAACCTAGTACACTTGCCATTTCTGCCACGAGTTTAGAATTACTAATTACATCTACATGATTATGATGTGTTTATAATACATATAAATTACATTTAATAATTAATAGGGCCACATATTTATGGTAAATAATAGGTAGGGATTTTCATATAACATCTGAGCATATAAAATGGTATTTCAGAGTGGATATGGTGTATACAGGGTGTTTCTAAAGGTCGTTTACAACGCTTGGGAGGTGATTCCTCACACGAAAACAAGCAAAAAGTCTAAGATCCATTTTTACGACTGAGGCTTCGTTTCCGAGATAGGAGCCTCGCAAAAGGTGACGAAGTGAACGTCACACCTAACTGGGACGAATACTATCACAGATAGAGAGGCGGTTCCAAGGGAATCATAAAGGAATCGTATGTGCTCAGTCCGGAAGTCACTATGAAAAGTTCACTGCACGCATGCGCAATGGAGTCCTCAAAGGAATTGGGGATTTCCAGCAACAACAATGCATGGAAAAGGTATGTAACGCAGCAAGAAGGACCGTGACAATGAGAAATGCGTTCAAGACAACACATCCCGACCTCAAACATCAAAACATGACCACCGAACACAAAATCCGAAAAGTTGAGCACGGTTGCATACCCCAGTTACACGCGAGGAATGAACGAATCATGTCATGTGGCATACGAGAGACAGGAGGAGGGAAAGAAAAACACAATATCAGATGATTGCGACAACGTGTATTTTTACACGCGACAACTGCGTAATATCCCCCCCCACACACACACACAACAAACAACAAATGCTACAATATCTTACGCACAGACAGTCCGTGTCACTGTACACCAACTGAAGATGTCACTTTCACCACACAAAGGGGCTGGGGAGCAATACCAAAAGTGTTCTCACTGGTATTTGCCGAGGGCAATAATCACAGACGGTTTTCAAAATGTCTGCCGTTTACTTCTACGCAGAGATGACAGCGACGAATCAAGGATTGTCGAGTACGAGCAAACAAGCCAGGTGTATCTGCTACCGTCGCGGCGGCGACGTTGATGCGAGCAACGAGGTCCTCAGCTGATGTGACAGGTGTGTCGTATACGAGGGTTTTCATTTCTCCCCAGAAGAAAAAATCGAGAGGGTTGAGATCTGGCGACCTCGGTGGCCAAGGCACAGGCTCATCCCTACCAATGAACCTATTGCGAAACACGTCATGCAGGAAATGTCGTACATTACGATCGAAATGAGCTGGTGCACCATCGTGTTGGTACCACATTTCTTGCCGCAGTGCCAAAGGTACGGTCTCCAACAGTTCAGGCAGAACCTCACTAAGAAATGCATGATACGTGCGACCATTCAGGCGAACAGGGAGAATGTATGGTCCAATTAAATGATCATGTACTATCCCGCACCACACATTCACTGAAAACCTGTGCTGGTGATGGGCCACAAAAAGTGCATGTGGGTTGTCAAAGTCCCATACATGACTGTTTCTACTATTGAAGACATCCATCCTGGTGAAAATGGCTTCATCTGTCCACAATACGTTTGCCCCGAAGTGAGGGTTTGTGTCCAGCTGATGCAACAACCATTGGCAAAACTCCATACGAGGGCGAAAGTCACGAGGTAACAGTTCTTGTACTTTCTGCAGTTTAAAAGGGTGCATTCCTTCATCTGACAACACTCGCCACAAATTCACATGAGACGTGTTTCGTGCCCGAGCGAGCACTCGCGTACTGGTGCCAGGATGTTCTGCGACCGCTGTTAACACATCTTCTGCAAACTGATGTGTGCGTACACTTCGGGGTCTTCCAACTTCTTGTCGCGGTGGTAACACTGACCCTGTTTCACGCAGTCGACTGTCCACTACCTGAAAGAAGGTGTGAGACGGTAAACGTCTATGTGGAAAGCGTTCTCCATAAAGACGCCTTGCGCTTCAGTTGGTGTACAGTGACACGGACTGTCTGTGCGTAAGATATTGTAGCATTTGTTGTTTGTTGTGTGTGTGTGTGGGGGGGGATATTACGTAGTTGTCGCGTGTAAAAATACACGTTGTCGCAATCATCTGATATTGTGTTTTTCTTTCCCTCCTGTCTCTCGTATGCCACATGACATGATTCGTTCATTCCTCGCGTGTAACTGGGGTATGCAACCGTGCTCAACTTTTCGGATTTTGTGTTCGGTGGTCATGTTTTGATGTTTGAGGTCGGGATGTGTTGTCTTGAACGCATTTCTCATTGTCACGGTCCTTCTTGCTGCGTTACATACCTTTTCCATGCATTGTTGTTGCTGGAAATCCCCAATTCCTTTGAGGACTCCATTGCGCATGCGTGCAGTGAACTTTTCATAGTGACTTCCGGACTGAGCACATACGATTCCTTTATGATTCCCTTGGAACCGCCTCTCTATCTGTGATAGTATTCGTCCCAGTTAGGTGTGACGTTCACTTTGTCACCTTTTGCGAGGCTCCTATCTCGGAAACGAAGCCTCAGTCGTAAAAATGGAACTTAAGACTTTTTGCTTGTTTTCGTGTGAGGAATCACCTCCCAAGCGTTGTAAACGACCTTTAGAAACACCCTGTATAATCTGAAATTTGATTTAGAAACTATACCTATTACAGAAAATAAAAATTTCCTTTCTAGCAGCACATCTATGTGGTTAGCAGAGTATTAAGCTTATTCTTGTGTGAAGGAGCCAATTTTTGCTTCTAAAATTTTCCCATCAAAATTAGTTTTCTGTGCTTTTGCATAACTCTCAGGATAATTCAGAGTGACAAATTGTTGCCAGTAAATAAACTAAATTTTGTGGTGTGAAGTTTATGGTTTTCATATTTGCCAGCATTGTTATTGTGGTTCCCTCTGATATAGAAAATGTAGACAGGTTTCAATTACCCTATTTAAGGAAATTACATGACAGGATATGTTACTTTTTTGGTACAAGAGACTGATTGTAATTTAGTATTTTGCTGTTGATAAAAACATGTGACTGGTCAATTTTTTTCAAGAGTTACTTTATTCCAGGTAAAACAGGTGATATTGCTCGCTTGACTGCCAACTACTTCCAGCTGGTTACCAGCACTGACTGGTGTTTGTACCAGTACAGAGTTGACTTTGCTCCTGAGGAAGATCGCACAGTGGTGAAGAAAGGTTTGCTGCGGAACCATAAGGAGACGTTGGGAGGCTACATTTTTGATGGAACACTCTTGTTTACCTCACACAGACTCCATCCTGATGTAAGTAGCAGTGTGATCTGCTGTAGTGCTGAATTTTCACGTAACTTGCATCATTGCTGTCTAGTATCGGTTACACTATACCTTGTGGTTTTTGGGTAGAATTGTGAACAGAATAAATATCTGCATGGGTCTGTTCCAGTAAGACATATGGGTGTGACATAGTAAGTTTAAACTGGATGAGCAGACACTTATCAATTAATACCAATACCAGTGCCCTTCATTAATTTCATGTAATTTTCGTTCTTTCTGATCAGGATTACCCAAAAGTAGCAGAAATGCAACTTAAAATAACAGACAATACAATTAAGAATACTTATAAATGGTGTGTGTGGTATTTGCAATTCTCTTTGTGTGTAAAAAAATATATATATATATATATATAATAGAAATGAGCTACATTCTCATGTTAAAATTTAGCCAATCTTGAACTTGTTTATATGTATGTGTGTTCTTTTCAGCCAATGGAGTTGTTCTCAAAGAGAGCCTCAGATGATGTCATGGTGAAAATTGATGTCCGCCTTGTCGGAGATCTAGCAGTTGGTGATTACCACTACCTCCAGTTCTTCAACATTCTGATGAGGAAGTGCTTTGGCCATCTCGACCTGCAGCTCGTGGGCAGAAACTTCTTCGATGCTCACGCCAAAGTGGAGATCAGGAATTATAAGCTGGAGCTGTGGCCTGGATACGTCACCTCCATCCGGCAACATGAGAATTCCATTCTCATGTGTGCTGAGATATCCCACAAAGTGATGCGTCAGGAGACAGCCTTGGAATGCCTCAGTGAAATTTATCATCGCAATGAGAGGGATTATCAGGTAAAGTATTTTTTAATTTTTTTTTTGGGCTGGCAAGAATCTAGTTTCTTTTTTAAAGAAAGTTTGTTTCAATAATAGCATTTTTTTTAAATAGGTTAATGGTCATTAATAGTTACTATCAGGGCTGTATCAAGGTTTGTGGAGGCCCCTGGGCAAAATGTTTTGTGGAGGCCCCCCATTTTTATATTATTTTTTACTAGGAGCTTTATTAGTTCAATATGTTAACCACCAATTTTCAGCAGTTGAAATGGTAGACCTGATTTTAGAATCAGTAGTCATTCACAATCGAACATATCGCAGATAGGTTTGCAGGAGATAGCACAGTAAAATAAAGTTACACGACGAAAATTGTAGCGCTATAGCAGTAGTAAAATTCTGCATCTAAATATCGACAGTATATTATGAAGAGTAAACACCGTAACTACAATATATAGTAAATACCAGTAAATATGAGTAAATATGACACTACATATGCACGGTCAGTCTGCTGGACAATTACCGACCTGTTCATTGTGGAAATTGTGGTAACTACACTTTCTTTAAAAAAATTCCCAAAGGCTTAACACTTATAGTAGACACATTTTTCTTGCCTTTTTTGCCGAAAATTCATCTACTACATCATCGAAGTCCAAGAAGTTCATGTTAATGCTTAATAAACAAAGATTGGATAAGCGATTTGTCCCATGGCAGCACGAAGCCTGTTTTTCACTAATTTCATTTTTGAGAAAGATCTTTCTCCGCTGCAGTTTGTTACCATTAAGACTAAATACATGCTGAAGAGGATTTCGACATTGCGAAATGTACTGCGGAACGGGTCCTTACATACAATATTATACATAGACAGTTCAATTGGGATGCCTTCCTGATGTTTGACATTGCTACTGCTTACTAGGTGTTCAAACTGTATCAGTTCATTCTCTAGCGAGGATTCCAGATCCTCCTTGTAGATGTTCACAAGCTCGGAGCTGCAGATGTAATTTGTGATGGAGTTGCCACTGCAAGTTCATTTAGAATACTGAACCTCTTTGCGACAGTTTCACAGGGAGAAATGCTGTCTGCGAGTGATGAGGTGATTTGATCAATCACTGGTAGAAAACTTTCCACTCTGAAATGTTCACTAGGCGAGAGGTGGATTTGAGGTTCATTTTCATAGTCAAGAGTAAAACTCAGTTCTAATACGATGTTAACGAAAGAAAGTTATGTACTTCGTAGGATTATTTATCATCTTAATCGTATCTGAGAATGGATTGTTTGAATAAGTGTGCCTTATTTCCACACCACAGCCAAATAAATCCATGGTATAAAGTATACTGAGCTTCAGATATCTACAAACAGATCGACTGAGAGCTGTGCTATAATTGGATCCAGAAGACTGTAGACATACGACAATATTGAAGTCTTTTTTTATTTTTAAAAATACAACTTCTCATGTAATTTTTCACAAGCATAGCCAGCTGGTTAAAAGATCTTTTTGGTGGAGGCCCTTCACAGCTTCCTTTTGGTGGGGACCCCGGGGCAATTGCCCCAGTTGCCCATAGGTTAATTCGGCCCTGGTTACTATAACTAACAAATAGAGAAAAATAGTAATGAAGTCCTGGCTGTTTTTACTGTTTTTTATTTTTAAAAAATCATAGAAAATATTAGGGCTGAGCCGATACCAACCTAAAATATTGGTTGAAATTTTACTACCGATAATGTTGTTTACAAGTCCCTTTTCAGAGGTTCGTTCATTCATCCTTATGACTGGTTGAAAGACCATCACAAGAAGTTCTGCATTTAGATTTTCCAAGAAATGCTGGACAAATCCCCACCCTCCTGGGAAGCAGATGATTCAAGGTCAAAGGCGGAGTAAAGTGAAAGCTTCCCCCAAACTACTCCAAGACATGTATATCTACCTGGTAAAGGCTATGTGGAAATAAAACTAAATCTTTCATTTTCAATTTCTGGTTGCAGACTTGTGGGATAGGAAAGGGTGGAACTTTCTAAAAGAAGCATTACTATCATGCTGGGCTGTTTGCGGGCCAGACGATTGTGGAGTTTTTTGGAACGACTGATTAAGGTTGCTGTTACCTTTTTTATTTTATCTGTTTAAGCAGGGAGGGAGGGTTGTGGTTTATACAATTTCTTCTTGCATTCTTCCCTTTTGTGTAGGGATTCTTTGGCATGAGCCGTTACTACAGTGACATGCTTTTATTGCAAATGACTGAGAATAGGGGAGATCAGGACATACAAAATAACTTGAGAATAGGGGAGATCAGGGCATAAACAGAGCTGGTCAGATGAGCATTATTTTAATAACTCTAACTTTTCTCCCTTCCCTATCAACCCAAAGTACAAGAATGAGTAGTGTTTACATGAAATTGAAGAAGAAACACAATCCATGTTTTTTTGTGTGTGTGAGAGAGAGAGAGAGAAAGAGAGAGACACACACACACACACACACAATACCGCTTTAAAAAGTATTGCAATATTTCAAAACTTCTTTCTTTGTATCTTCTGTGTCTAGAGAGGAGTTCACATAAAACGTACAAAAGATCACAAGCCATTTTAAAGTGTTAAAAATGTTTGAGGATACATATTTTGGAAGTATTTAATGTCATTAAAGAAATATAATGTGATGAGTTTGTATGACCCAGTAACTAGCCTTTGTTATTTTAAACTGGAATCAATCAAGTATTGGCATTAGTGAGGGGTATCTGTTCAAAGTGGTATCTGCTCAACTCAAGAAAATGTGTTTCTTGGTTATTATTTATCTACCTTTTCTGCAATGTACAAAACTTCCTCTTTCCACAAATATAGAATGTAGAATATTTTCATATTTTGCTGTATATGAATGTTTTTCTGTAACAATTCCTTGGAAGAAAAATATTGTAAAAGCTACCGAAAACATACTTTCAATATGTAATATGGAAATAATGAAAAATAATCAACACTTCCCTCATGAAAAAATTGTACAATGTGAATTTATAATTATTCAGTGCAAATCTCAAGAGCATAAGTAACAGTGTAATCTGACACAAGAACTAACCAGACTTGACAGGGATGAAAAAATACATGTGCAGAAGAGGCAGTGCAAATATAGCCCTTTATTCATTCACAATATGACTGTATGGCGAAAGGCAGGCTATGTCAGTTACCTGTTTTATTGAACAGTAGTTGTAAGTTTATGAGGAATGTGTTAACAAGATGGTCATTTGTAAATTGATTTTTAGAAAAACTGACGTGTTTCCCAAATGATCATATTTTTTAAGGAATTCTAAGGGTCAGTACAAAAGAGAAACAGTAAGCCAATTTTCTGTTGTAAGGGAGGTAGTGGTGTCATTTCCTGCCATGTGGGTGCTGTATTGGACATGCTTCTTTTGTTTCATACATTTGACACTTTCATTGATGAAAACATGTGTTTTTTGTACCTTTTCATTTACATATTAAAAGTTCAATTTTCTTGAGTTTGCCAAGTTAACTTTCCTATTTTTTCTCCCAGACCCTTTGTTTCTGTGCATTCCTATTTGTTTTTACGTACTTTATTCAGTGGACCTATCTTTTTCAGGAAACTAAGATGACAAGACTTAAATTCTTATTTTTTCATGGATGTAAACAGCATAAACGACTATTACTATCTTTATTTCAGAGACTATTTGTTCAGGAAATCCTTGGCAAAGTTGTGCTTACTGATTACAACAACAGAACCTACAGGATTGATGATGTCGATTTTCAAGTCACTCCAGCATCAACGTTCAGTATGAAAGGTCAGGATGTGTCCTATGCTGATTATTACAGGAATGTAAGTTGAGCAGCATTCTTTTAAATATTATATTGCAAACTGAAAGTAAAAAGAAATGACATTTGCAAAATTCAAAGGTAAAATCTTTGTTTTTGTTGCTTTCGAATTAGTTGGTAACCAGTTATTGCCTTTTATTTTTTTACTGTATATAGTGGAACCCCAATTTTGTTTATCTGGGTCAAGCTAGAACCTGGTAACATTGTATTGTTTAGATTTTTACTTGTGTTTTTCTGGTTTTCCTGGTCTTTAGATCAAAACAGACTGAATTGTATTAGCAAATTCAGTGGAACCTCGATTTGATGTTTTCCAGGTTACCAACCTAAAAAAACTTAAAATGTGGGAAAATATAAAATTAGGAAAATTTTATAACATACATTGAGACCACGAAGATTGAATGTGTAATGGGGGGAAATGTAAAATCTGAGTTCCACTGTATTTGTTTTTCTTCTATTGTCATTACTGGTAGTATATTTTGCATGGGTGTCAAATTTTAATTTCTATTAGCCAATGGGTCAATATGAAATTTATTCATAAGTAATTGTGTACTCTGAAATTCTTATGTAAGGCATCACTGAGTCTTCACCATTTACAAAAAAAAAAAAATAATAAATAAATAAAATAAAACAACAACAAAAATGCGATAATAAATTGGAAACACTGCAGCATCAATCCCGAAACCACCAAAACTCTATGCAAGACAAGGAAGAGATACACGGACACCTGTCAAGGTTGGCAATGCTACACAGGAGAACAATACTAGTCATAAGTCCTAAAGGAATTAACATAGCGTTCGTTCTGTGGCCGTTTGGCCTCAGGAGTTATTTTAGGTCCGTTTTGAGCTTGCAAGAAATCAGGCTCTGAGCTGGCAATTTATTTCCTTTGTAAATGAATATTGGTTGTTTGTTTTTTCATCTTTTTTTATTGTGGTTTTTATTAGCTCTGAAACAAATATAAAAAGAAAACGAGCAAGGAAGGTCCTTGCTTTCGGCACATGATAGGCATGTGGTAACTTTGCAATTTTTACGACCATTGTCTAACCCTCTTCGTTAATTTCAATGATAAGGACGAATGTGATGGAGTGACCAAATAAATGAACGAACATAATAAGCTCCTAAGTATTACCCAACCTTTGAACATAGGGTGTCCTGTTTCATAGAGCAGTTTGTAAAAACAACTCGGCCATGGAGACCTTCAAAATTGAAATAATAATTGCAACAGAAAACCTGATATTAGAGTATTTTAAGAATTTAAGCAGATTAACAATTCACATCAATCAACAACAATTTCACCTGTATTGTGTGATATATGGTTGTGCCCTAACAGTTGAATGTGCTCTTGCCAAAATAGTTACACATTTCTGTTTTGCAACACACAACCTCGACTTGGCTCGATATGTGCATTTCCTTGTGCCTGTTCTTTATTTTTGTATTTAGGATATGTTACGTTGCCTCTTTGCCTCTTGGTAAATACGTGGCGATGAGGATGAATGAGCAACTGATGACATTCATGAGGGATGCGGTAAACACTGTTTAAAATTACTTATGTGAAATTTAGAAATGTTGCACTAAAGCCTTGCACGCACAATTTAATGGTTAAATCCTATTAATTTAAAAAAATCCACTGTCTTCATTCACAAAAGGGTACGGCATCTGAAGCGGAGATGGTACCGTGTCACTGCTTTGATTGTTCCCAGGCAGTGGTAGTTGCAATTTCTCCCGTTCGGCAGTGCTGACATGCTTAGTCTTGCTGCGCCACCTGACAACAGGAAGTAGACGACGCAAACCAGGATACACATGCCAGTGCCGCCGAAGGGGAGAAATTGCAACTACTGCTGCCTGGGAACAAACAAAGCAGTGACGCGGTACCATCTCTGCTTCAGACGCTGTACCCTTTTGTGAATGAAGACAGTGTATCTTCGAAATTAATAGGATTTAACCATTAAATTGTGCAACGTGGAAGTGCGAAATTTCTAAATTTCACGTAAATAATTGATGATATGATGTGATGGGGCAAACATAGATTTTCATCCATGCGTTAATCATGGCTTCGAAGCATGTTGACTCTGCCATGTGTGACTTCTCATCTCTAGTCATCATTAATTTCAAGAGGTAGAATACGATGATACACAATACTCAAGACAATTTTATAAACAAACGCACAAAATATTTCTACGTCTAAGTTATGTGTTGAGTGTCAGTTTCCAGAAAGCCCCGCACTACATTGGCTAACTGACTGAACTCCACCCTGGGCCGAATTATCCTAAATTCGTCGGTTCTCACACAGTGTCTGGTTAAGTAACAGACGCACAAGGACGATATATACATATATTTAATGTCTACAATACACATATACGAAGGACTATACAATAAACACGAAGGACTGTCAATATACACGAAGGACTGAAATTCGGCTGTAGAATGTGTGTACAGTGCACTTGTAACTGTGTGCGTGTGTTACGGTTCCTCTGACAATGACTCTTTGATGACGACTGTTTCTTGAATTGTGGCAACGCCCAAGCAAAGAGCTTGGCTCAGCTCTCGGGACATTCCCGAATTCACTTGTGGGTGTAAGTTCCCGAATTTACTTGTGGGTGTAAGTTCCCATAATTCAGATGTGCAGGAGGTTCCGCAGTTTCTTACTCCCACACACTTCACACATGAATAACTCGCACATTATATAAAATCATTTTTCACTTGATGCATGTACACAAAAAAGGAAAATTAGAAAAACACTAATTATATACATTGTTCACCGAACACACTCCTCCCTGTTGAAATATTAATTTCAATCATAATCAATAATTTCAATGTAGTACACTTATGTCTCCTTACAATAGGGGAGAGGAGCAAGTTTCACAATTGGACATCTGTATTGTCCATCAGTTGTTCGCACTCTCAAGGATCGTACTAACTTGTCTGGTCCCGGATGAACTTTCACTACTCTTCCTAGCTTCCATTGCTGTGGAGGGGTAGGTTCCAAGAACACCGCTTTATTCTCGGAAGGGCAATTTTACAACATAACGACCGTTTTTGTCGCGTTCATATGTGTTTCGAAAATGCTGTTCACAAAAGTTTTCTTCTTCGTTGTACAGTTTTTCGGATGGCACAGTCTCTATTTCCCAGAAGCGCTGTAGGGTAGCATCCAGATCACTACATGACACGTGATGTGATGACACTGCACGTTTATTGCATGGAACGTTGATTCTGCCTATAAGAATCTACCCAAGTGCAGTATTTATGACAGTTGGTGTACCTACTGGACCTGCGACTTTCTCAGGTCTTAAAAGTAAGGGAACAATATCTGCACCAAATAAAATGTCTTACTTTCCCAGGTTTATTGAAGGACGGGTCAGCAAGGTCAAGATTATGTAAGTGTGTCCACTGTTGGTGATCGAAAGTGAATTGCTGCTGGGGCAAATCATTTGTGATCTTCACAACAATGGCTTTGGTGGTGTACGTTTCGTCGCCCACTTTTGACCTAAACTGTAGGTCCACCATGGAACGAGAAGTACTGATACCTGTTGCTGAAATACCGGATATGGCAACACTGATGTGTTTCTTTCGAAGACCTAATTGCTGAGTGCAATTCTCTGTGACAAATGTACACTCAGAGCCAGTATCTAAGAGGGCCCGAAAATGCTGAATGTTGTTGTGTCTGTCCCTGACACCCACAGTGGCTGTAGACAAGAGAACTTCGTGCAATGGAATGGCTTTCTTCTTGTTAGCGATGTGGGACGTTACTTGCTGCGTAGAACTGGGATTTTCACTCGGAGAGAAGTGAAGGGATGTGTGGTGTTTTCTAAAGCACACCATACACGTGCGCGAAGAACACTTTCCGACGTTACAATTAGATTTCAAACAGTCATAGCACAAACAATAGGTTTTCACGAAATAGTACTGATCTTTCACAGACATTTGTTGATACTTCTGACAAGTATGCAACCTGTGGTGTCTGCAGCATTTAACACACACAGTTTCAGCACCTGTATGATACGAATTTACATTCTTCACAGGATGATCACTGGCCTTGGGAGGGGGTTTGTTGGACCTTTGGAGGCTGGTGGTCACCTAGACTCTGCGAGAGCTTGGCACACACATCCAGGAACATAGTCAAGTCCTCGAACTTAGGCACTTCTGCATCCTTCAGTGAAAGTTCCCTCTGTTAATATTGCATCCCAAGCCTCTACAGGAATGTCCAAAACCTTCAGCACACGCACACACTCAGAAGTGACGTCAATGAGCTTGCGTAACCTTGTGGCCGAGTTTGATGGCACACAAGGTTGATTCACCAAGCGTTTAATCATACTGTTCACAATATCTCTCTTGTTTTGGTACCGCGACTAGTAGATTCCACGCTTCCTCGTAGTTTGCATCTGTTATTGCGATGGAGTGGATTAATAACGACGGTTCACCCTTTAATGCCGAATTAAAATATTGCAGCTTCCGAGTGCCACTGAGCTGTTTGTTGTCATGCACCGAATGACACCACTGAATTCTGGCAATGTTAGTTTTGGTAACCAAACGTCACTTTTCGCATCACTGTTAACTGTGAGAACAGGAGAAACTGCTCCCTTCTGTCTTTGATACAGGGACCGCACTCAGTTCATCGTAATACTGTGAGAACACAGTTTCTTCACAAAGTTTCACGATATTAACGAGTAATGCACTACAGTCTGCACTTAGTTGAAGGACCTTGTCTATGTAGACTTGAAGTGTCGCACTTTCCAGCGTTGGTGAAGCTGACTTGTTTTCAATTTCCCGCTTGAGGACTGTCTTTGATGCCTGTAACTGCCCCATGTTGACTTGCCATACAAGAGATGCAAAACGAATATGGCGGACCGAGGTTGTGGCATGTTGACTCTACTTCTGGCTCGTGGATTTCCTGACGACGAATTACCGGAATACGGCACGAAAACTACAATTTCGACTCGATCCGGCTCGGAGGACCATTTGATGAGTGTCAGTTTCCAGAAAGCCCAGCACTACATTGGCTAACTGGCTGAAATCCACCCTGGGCCGAATTATCCTAAATCCGTGTGTTCTCACATGGTGTCTGGTTAAGTAACAGACGCACAAAGACGATATATACATATATTTAATGTCTACAATACACATATATGAAGGACTATACAATAAACACGAAGGACTGTCAATATACACGAAGGCGCACTTGTAACCGTGTGCATGTGTCACGGTTCCTCTTACGACGACTGTTTCTTGACTCGTGGCAACGCCCAAGCAAAGAGCCTGGCTCAGCTCTCGGGACATTCCCGAATTCACTTGTGTGTGTAAGTTCCCGAATTCATTTGTGGGTGTAAGTTCCTGAATTCACTTGTGGGTGTGGGTTCCCGAATTTACTTGTAATTCAAATCTGCGGGAGGTTCCGCAGTTTCTTACTGCCACACACTTCACACTTGAATAACTCACACATTATATAAAATCATTTTTCACTTGATGCATGAGCATGATTGAACAAACACAAAACTTATCCATGCATTATGCCTACAGCTAATTCGAACGTATGACCCTAAGGCAGCTAAACTCTGCTACAAAGGCTGCTATGCCAACAAGGTAATTACTGTATTTTATATATTTTTATATTTCGTAAATTCATATTTAGCCCCTCAGGTATTTTTTTAAATGTTTGATTTGGTTTATTTTCCTTCGCTTTTCTGTCACTATTGGCTAATCGAAGCGATGAGTGATGATATGATGAAATTGATGAAAGGACACTCACAATGAACACCTATGCCAAGGTCGAGATTGGAACCCGGAACCCATTGTATTGTAGCTAACCACTCTGCCACGAAGGCCAAAATCTTTTTAATGTATAGGAGAAATTTGTTCCTTGACATCGAACATAACAGCTTGTATTCGTCGATTGCACTAAGGGCAGACAGTGCAGAGCATCACTTATAGAGCCAGTCTATGCTCTAAGGCAGTGTTTTCAAAAGGTCCGAGGGCCAAAATTATATCCAGCAGTTTATTGGCGGGCCGCATTTCTTGGGGGGGATTAAAAATTACTAATATTGTAAGTACTGAACTGAAAATGTAGTACTTTCGCATAACCTAAATTTCTAAAATGAGGTAGTAAAAACAATGGAATCACAAATCAAAATTGTATAATTACAATTTATTTCACAAAACCCCGATACTTATGGATGAATTGAAAAAAATGAAAAACACACCATACAAATAAGAATCCTTCATAGTAAGTGTTCAATGTGAAAATTGAGGCCGATCTGCTTCTTTTATTAAAGTTGTAATGTCCACTTCAATTTCTGAATTTGAAAGTCTCAGAAGGTGAAGCAGTGAAGAATCTGCCAGTCGGCTTCTAGCGGTTCTTGATGAACTTCATTGAAGAAAATACACTTTCACACGCGTATGTGCCACCGAACATCGATGTCATTCTTTGCCCAAAACTACGAAGGTTTGGAAAGCATTCCTTTGAAAGGTATTTGAAAAACTCTGGCCCCTTTTCTTGCCCAGTTTGAAGAAACACATCGCCTTGCAAATCACACAATTCAAGTTGGAGAGAAGCAAACTGTATTTTGCAAACTGGCTTCGCGGGCCGCTAGTTGGAAACCCCTGCTCTAAGGAATGATTAAGCACACGATGATGGAAAATAATTCACATGAATATAGTGATATACACTATTAGCTATGTAGATTTTCAGTGAAAAATGAAAGCTCGACCAGGACTCGAACCCGGGTCTCTGGCAATCCATGCCATTGCTCTACCACTGAGCTACCGATCCGACCTGGCTTCCCCTGCGTTGGCGCTCGGTAGCTCAGTGGTAGAGCAATGGCATGGATTGCCAGACACCCGGGTTCAAGTCCTGGTCGAGCCTGCATTTTTTGCTGAAAATCTACATAGTACATCTCCTGGGTGCGCTTAATTTAACGTATTAGCTATATCTGTACAATATTGTTTTCCGATCAGGAAGATAAATAAAAGTGAAAAATGCAGTGACGCACTGATTGATTGATTTGATTTATTTAACTACGCTTAACTGCCACTTCTAGATAATTCACAATGATTAGGATTAAAGGTGATGAAATTTGTGAAATAAGAATCACAAACAAATATGGATAGGACACAGCACCAACCTCACTGCATGAGTTTCCAGACGCCATAGCCTCGTTAGTCTGCAAAATGCAGTTAAGGGTCACAATGACTTAATCATTCGTAGAATAGATTTGCATACCATTATTTTTTTCTCCGAAAAACGCGAGCGAAACTATTGCGCATTCTGTGACTTTATTTCCTTGTTACTTCTCAGAAATCACTCTCCATATAGCATCATGAATGAACACAGCTTCAACTAGTTTTATCCTTCAAAATAGTGAGGGTTAACAGATACTCCCAAGACAACATGCAAAGAATACTGCCATATATGCAGAATGTAAAACATTTTTTTATTTTCTCTTCCAAGGTAACGTCGTTGCATTGTAAACAAGGGGTCCCGAGTGTGATACCCGGTGAATAATTAAAAAAGAATCAAGAGTAGAGAAGAAACTCATGCCAGGAATTTAGGTATTTTTTGTTTTTGTATCCTTCCTTATTTATTCATTGCTAAACTGGTTCATTCCCATGACAGCAATTAATCGATGCAATACATGAAACTTAAAAAGAAAGAGGTGTTGGTGCACACACGCACACTCACAGAGGCAGGAACACCTAAAATTCTTCCATAAACTACCAAGTTAATGTCTGATCGGACTCCAAGAGAAAACTTCCAAGAAACAAGTTTACGTGAATACAGCCTACCTACACCTGAGGTTCAGTGACTCACAGTACGGGTGGCCTTATTTGCAACGATCTTCCTCCCCTTCACTCTCTTATCAAAATACTGTAGTATAGTGGAACCACGAGCAAAACAACCTGCGCAGACCCGCGAATCCTGTGCACCATACCCCCGCGAGGAAGGGAGGGGGAGAGTTGACCATGCTTCCTTATGGCCCGAGGTAGAGGGAAGAAGGGAAAGCTGCGCGGGGACTTTTCGTCCCAAGGTTTTTTCCCTTGTGGTCGATCTATAATGAAGTGTTTCCAACTACCTTCCAATCTAACTAAGAGGAGGGAGACCTTTTTTTAAAGTTCCCCAGTGTACCATGGAAATGTTCCTTGAACATGATGTTTTATTAATCTTCTTAATGTATGTACTGTATCTGTACTGTATCAGGTTATTACAGTGGGTTTACATTCTTAAAAATAAGTGCATAGGTGGCAGAACAGCCGCAGGCTGAACCTCGCCCTTCAAAAATGGATAATTGAATTGAATTGATAACCAGGCCAATGACTTGTGTTTATGTGTTTGTATAAATCTAACAACAACATGGAGTTACATTGGATTGGCAAAATTATTGAAAATTGTACTAATATGTTTATACCAAAAAAAAATACTGATTAATCCGTCTCAACACCTTTCTATAATTTTCAAATGTAAATGTTTTTTTTTCTTCTGAATTTTTCTAGAAATACCAACTCAGAATTACTCAGATGGATCAGCCTATGCTGGTTTCCAAGCCAAGAGCACGTGAGAGACGTGCCGGGGCTCCTGAACTCATTTATCTGGTTCCTGAACTCTGCAGAATAACAGGCCTCTCTCCTGAAATGAGGTATGTTTTGAGTAATTCTATTATACAGGGATACTATAAATGATTCATCAGATTTCAAGACTGTATTTTTGCAAAATATAACACATACAATGATTGCAAGATTCTGGTTCTTTACATATATCAAAGTTTTTATGTGATGCACACCAGGTGGCAGCACGAGTGCAGTGCAGTTACAAAATGGCGACCGAGCAAGAATAGAGTTCTTCATTTTTGGAATATGCAAGGTGTTTATCTGTTACTGCAGTGACTTAATGTGTGTCTTCTTCCTTTAGTGGTACGTTAGGGACAGTGTTCACGTACCCCAACTGCCAAGAATGCTGGTAGAGAGCTCAGGGAATGTATTAATCCTGGTGTGATGACTAATGCTACAAAGGTATGGACCAAACTCTACCATCAGGTGGGCATGTGTCATATGACCGAAGGAGAGAACATATGTACAGAGTGATCACAAAGTCCCATTACCCCCTATCGCGTGTCCACATCGTCATAGATGGTCGCATTGTATTAATGTGAGATCATGGCAGAGGACAACTCGGAGGTAGTGTGACTATTCGTTATGATTTAGTCCAGAGTGTCTGTGTGTACACCATCGTTTTCATAGCAGAGTATGATTCTCCGCCATGTATGATGGGACATTCTACTCAACATTGCTGGCGTGATGGCAGTAAATGCACATAAGAAACAACAATTCATTAACATCTATGTAATACATAGGGGGTAATGGGACTTTGTGATCACTAACATCTATGTAATACATAGGGGGTAATGGGACTTTGTGATCACCCTGTAGTGTGTAAGCTACACTGAGTAATTAAAAACACTAAGTTGCTGACCAAGGCAGTTTATTAAGATAAAAACACTTAACAGGTAACGTTTCAACCCTGTATCAGGGTCTTCCTCAGACGAAGAACTAAACTAAAATGATGAAATATACTACATACAGAAAGAGTTTGGTCAGCAACTTAGTGTTTTTAATATGGAAACAAGGCTTAATTATATTACAACTGAGTAATTGTCTGCTGATGCAAAATAATATCTGATACTGACACCTTTGGAGCTGTGACACAAGTTGCCGACACGAAAATCAGCAGCTATCTGGTAGAGAAAACAGACACACCACACGCACGCATGCACGCACAAATATAAAATACAATTTACAATATGAAATTCGTAGCTAGACATGAATAGTGTTTTCAAAAAAGCTGTCCCTTTTGAGTGTTATTTTCATATTTCGGTAGGCTTATTAAATAAATCTATGCAATATGAACATTTCATGCAATATGAGCAGAGAGATCACCACCAATTGCAAATGGAGAAAAGGACTTCTGTATTTTATGCAATTTATGCTCTGTTACCATGGTGTTGAAACCTATGTTCTTCTTAAGGGTTCACATAACCACTTTTTATACATGCAAAATAATTTAACAGTTATTTTTAGTGGTTTTTATTTTATTTCATCTGCGAAGTTTTGTTCTGGTTTCCCAGAACTTTTTCAAGGTACACCAAGATATACAGGGTTATTAAAAAGAATGGTATAACAGTAAAGTTAATTTATTTTTAAGTGAAAAGAGATAGAAAAGCAATTCTGGTGGGAAAGAAGAAAGGAAGGTTGTAAATTTACCTGGGCAATTACAAATGTTGAATATGAGCTTCCTGGGTAACACAGCAGATGTCAAAACAATAATCCTATCCACTGTCTCCCTCGACATTCCTGGAATTTTTTCTACTGCACAGTCATCCAGTTGATTCAAACATCTGCACCCACCATGTCTATGTGGTGGTCGTTTCTTGAATTCCGTGCAAAGGCGTCTCTGAACTGTAACAACTGCCCCTGTTCATGCAAATTCCAATATGCAATATGCTTGCTCTACCTTCATTGTTGTCATTTTAGCTATCAACAACAAGTAGCGCCTCTACCGGATTTTATGACAACTACAACCACAGGCTATAATTTACAACCTTCCTTTCTTCTTTCCCACCAGAATTGCTTTTGAATCTCTTTTCACTTAAAAATAAATTAACCTAACTTTTGTACCATTCTTTTTGAATAACGTTTGAATACAATAACACAACCTCACATGGCTAGTCACTCTACACTTCTGACTAGCCATGTGAGGTTATTTTATGTATATCTTGGTGTAGCTTGAAAAAAAGTTCTGGGAAACAAGAACAAAACTTCGCAGATAAAATAAAATAAAAACCACTTAAAATAACTGTTAAATTATTTTGCATGGTGTTGAAAGCAGACAAGTTCGAATCTAAAAATTAAAAAAAAATATTTCAATAAAACATGTGAGTGCATAAACATTTTCTTATGTACGAAACAGTGTAAAAAAGTCACTTAAACATATTCCATTTATTGCACACCCTATACACACCAGTGGTGGAATAACAAAATTTCTTGTAGAGGGGCTGGTAACTAACTCACTCACTCTCTAGCCTTCTTAAACCCAAAGGTTCATGGCTGCAGCAACACAGGCCTTCCATCTGTCCCTATCTTGAGCAAGATCTGTATACTCTTTTCCATCCCTACTGATTTCCTTTAGGTCTATCTCAACGTTGTCCCTCCATCTTCGTCTTGGCCTTCCTACAGGTCTCTTACCATCAGGTTTCCCAGCAAGAATCCTGTAGACTCCTCTTTCCTCTCCCATTCGTGCCACGTGGCCTGCCCACCTAAGTCTTCTTGATTTAATTATTCTAATAATATCTCGACATGAATACAAATTATGTAGTTCTAAATTATATAACCTTCTCCACTCACCTGTCTCCTCATTGCTTTTAGGTCCAAATATTTTCCTAAGGATCTTATTTTCAAATAATAAGAGGGGCTGGTGGAGGCTTTGTTAGTTGTTATCCATTAGGTTTGTTAAAGATTATGTATAGTTTTAATCATCCTATTCACAAAAAAAATTGCGCATCTAATTGAAATTCTTTCCTTTCCAGAAACAACTTTTCGCTGATGAGAGAGCTGGCCAACTATACCAGAGTTGCTCCTGACAGCAGAATTGAAAAGTTGTTGCAGTTCAATCAACGACTGAATAGAACTAAAGAAGTAAGTGACAAGCATGATATCACCATAAGTAGGGCCAGGCATTTTATGGTAAATGAAAGATGAAGATTTCAGTACAAAAACTGGGCATATTTCTGAATCAAAAGTGGTAAATGAAATGACATTTTGGTGATAGTCGTGAATATAACCCTAAATTGGTTTCAAAACTAAATATTTCCCTTCTAATAGCACATCACAGTTTATTCCTGTGTAAAGGAGTCCATTTTTTACTTCCGAAGTACTTGCAGCAGAATTAATCAGCAATAATTCAGTCTTAAAAAGTTTCACATCTGTAAATAAACTGAATTTTGTGTTCGAGAATTTATTTTGCATTTTGTGGCAAAACATGGTACAAAAATACACCTTTCAAAAGCATGAAAAGTGAATTTTACAATGTGTTATTCCACATTTCGTGTCTGTCAAAAACTAAATATGCATGCCTCTGATGATAAAATGCTAATAATTGAAACAGTCTATATATACGTGTGTACATAATGGTAGATCCTAACTTTGTTCAGCATGCTTACATAATGTGTAAATTATAGGAGTTTAAGATTCCGAATGTTTTTCCATGTGTTGGTCTTGAGTTTCTTTTGACAAGGCATAGGAACCCTGATATTTATTATGTAAGTGTAAGATTGTGTGCAGTGCATGAAGAAGAGCTTAATACTTTATTCTAGAGTTGGAAGTGGTCGGAAAAAAAATGGATTTTTTTTCCAGGGCTTTTTTGGTTGGGCTTTTTTCAGCTTTTTTCGCAAAAGTGTATCAAATCAATGAAAATCCTGGAGTTGGCAGTATTTTTCCTGTTCCATGGTTTTTCGTTTATCTCCCTAATGTAAAATACACTCTCATTTCTAAATATAAAATACAATTTACAATATGAAATTCGTAGCTAGACATGAACAGTGTTTTCAAAAAAGCTGTCCCTTTTGAATGGACAGTTCTTTCTGAGTGTTATCTTCATATTTCGGTAGGCTTATTAAATAAATCTATGCAATATGAACATATTCACATAACTAGAGTAGTTTTGTATGCGTTTTTAATAGAACCTAATAGTATGATATGATTTTCAATGCTTGAATTTGTTATACAAACACGTACAGAAGCAAAAAGAGAAAATACTGCTCTACCTTTTGAAAATCTGGTATCAAATCTCTTTACATTAAATTTTGTGTTCAGTAAACTATATTTGTATTCTGGCTTTCCAATACATCATGTGCTGGACCCTGTGGCCAAGTGGTTAGCACATTGTGCCCGGGTTCGAATCCCACTCGGGCTTGGTTGTTTGTGAATGTCCATTCATCAATTTCATCACTCATCCCCATCTTCGCAAATTAGCCAAGAGGCACAAAACGCGAAGTGAAATAAACTAAAAAAAAAATAAAAAAATATCATGTATAATTTGGTTAAATGTCCGCTAAACCTGGACATGGAGTAACTAGTGATGTATTTTGGCTGCTTGTTGCAGTGGTTCTCAACCTTTGTGAGACCAAAGCCCAGTAAATTTATTTCTTACAAGTCAATGCCCTGATCCCAACAACTTCACTACTAAATACCTTTCTGATCTTGAAAGTTTATATGGAAATTAATATGCACCCTCAATTAATATTAATATATCAACTATGACATGATCATAGTTCAATTATGTATAGACTTGCTGTCAAATATAAAATTAGATTTAAATTAGTTATCAACCCCTTGGTGCAACAGACCTTTTGCAGTTGAAAAATACTAGCACTAAAATTGAAGCAGAAGTAAATTTGACTGGCCACAAATGGGAGAGGGTGGGGATTAAGAAATCTGGACCGGATCTACAGTTTGAAATGAGATCCGAGGCACTCTGCCTCCACTGAGGATTGAACCTCAGACCCCTTAAAAGGCAAGAGCATTACTTTATTCCACTTCAGAGGCCCATTTATGATTATAAAAATGAACATTCTATCAAAAAGCCGGTATTTTACAACAGTAGTACTTCCAATTTGTTCTCTGTGATTTATAGACTAAATTAAATCTTAATCTCTGATGAAGTAGCTAACAATCTTGTAAAGTATAGAGAATATTCAGACCAAAGCATGACATGGCAGTGGGGAATGCCACATTGAAGTGACAAGTGACATAGACTTCTTCAGTCTGTAAGCAAGCATCCACCACGCATGCACAAACAACACTGAGGCAACATGATGTACTCCATTGAAGGAGCTTTCAGGCTGAAGTCACAGATGACAAGCGACACAGTTTCCTTCAGTATAAAGCAAAATATTCGCCATTCATGCAACAACAACAGACCGAAGCGGCACGATGCACGCCACTGACAAAATAGTATAGTCCGAGCAACATGCAAGTGACATGTTGAGCTTGTTGTCGCAGTTTGGTTCAAAAGGTTGACTGGATTACTGAGGGTCTGCTTCCAAGTGAGAACTTGTTGCTTTGGTCTGAAAGTTCCCTGAGAAAACGTTACAGGCCAAGTGACAAGCGACACTTGCAGCTTATGTTGCTTCGGTTCGAGAGGTTGCATTTACTTCGAAATTCCCAAAGCTTAAGGGAAAAAGCTGGAAAAATGATATAGGAATTTATAAATTGTCAAAAAGCGGAAATAGAAGGAAATGCAGAAGGAAGTCCATATCCAGACCGTCCATTAAGAGGGAAGTCCAGATCCAGGTCTGTCCATTAAGAGGGAAGTCCAGATCTAGACCGTCCATTAAGAAGAAAGCCCACGTAGGAAATCCAGAAGGAAGTCCAAATCCAGACCGTCCATTAAGAAGGAAGTCCATATAGAAGAATATACAAATTGAAGGAAAAAATAATAAAAGATATATAAATATAAAAATTGACTGTAAATGAGAATTATAGAGAAAAGTAGCTCATCATGTAAATATTCTATTTCCATGTATCCTTTGTTTAAATAATATACTTGTTTAAACGTCTCCATTGGAAGTCATCCGATCTGGTTTCGTTGTCTACAAAGAACCCTACCCTGTATATATTCTAGCTGTGGTTTAGGATTAAGATTTATGCACCTTGCACCAAATAGAGGTAGCAGCTTCCATCTCTACTCTGCTAAACAGGATACATACACACACACACACGTAATAATTATTCTTCTGCATATGTGTTGTGAATAGTAAAGATTTTTGAATGTCTCGATTGATTCATTTGGTTTATTTTACTTTGCTTCTTTTGCCACATTTGGCTAATTTGCAAATATGGGGATGACTGATGATATGATGAAATTGATGAATGGAATGGACACTTTCACAAACATCCATTCCCAGGCCAGGATTCGAACTCGGGGCCCCTGGCATTGTAGTGCGTTATGCTAACCACTCTGCCATGGTGAGCTGGCTAATTGTCCTGAAACATCAAATATTTTGTTATTAACATTTGTTTCATATTTTATGGCATCAACATTTAGATTGAGATACAAACATGTAAAAGCTTGTTTTTAGTCCACTTTATGGCCAGATGTGCTTATCAGGACTACACGTTTAGTTTTAACCCTAGCTTACCCATGCTGTAGAAGAAGCTTACATACCGGGGGATGGCTCACACTTTTTTTTTAATCACTAAAATTTAAGAAACCTTTTTATTATTGAATCACTGCTTCCTTTGCTAATTATATATGTGCAGTTATTTATTAATTATAATTACAAAAATTACTATCATTAATAAAAAATCATAACCAATTATTGCATGAGTGTGTCACATATATTTTATCATTCACTAATACTCACAAGATCCATTATAATCTTTTATTAATGCTTTTTTGTTTGTAAAAGTGCAGTTGTTTATTAAATATAATAATTTCAATAATACCATCATTATCAACCAATTGTACACTGTCAATGGCATGAGTGTCTCGAATGAGACTCATTCAAAGATGGCGCCTGATATCCCCACCAAGTGCATTTTGCCTCCTAATTACATTACATTTATGTTTTTATGAACAAAAGTAATACAGAAATATTGGAAACATCCTATGGAACAATCTAATTTATTTTCAAACAGTTGAAAAATCTAAAAAAATAGAGGTGTTGGGTCTGCAACCCCCCTCCCCCCTCGGAAAGGTAAGGTATTAAAATTGTATCTGACACATTATGCAATATGTGTCCACTGGGATTGGCCAATATCTGTCTCTTGGCTGGTACATCATGTAACTTTTTTAGCTAGTTGTAAAATGTATGTCATTACAAACCTGTAAACTCATAACAGTAACTTTAGGTTAGCTGCAATTGGTAAAAAGCCAAAAAAACCAAAATTTCAGTTTTTTTTCTTTTCAAAATAGCCAGCTTTTTATCCAAAAAAAGAAAACATCCATTAAAAAAAGCCGGCTTTTTTGCAACTCTACTTTATTCCAGATTCAACAAGATTTGAGGGATTGGAATCTCAAACTCGACGGCAACCTTGTTCAGTTCAATGGAAGAGTTCTTCCTCAGGAGAAGATAGTTCAGGCTTCTAACATCAAGTATGATGCCGGCCCACAGACTGACTGGACTCGAGACCTCAGAAGTAAGTGAATGTATAATGTGGGGAAAATGCAAGATCGAGGAACATTAAATCTGGGTTCCACTGTTTTTGTATGTGCAGCATTCTGAAAAGTGATTTTTTTCTTCAGTTAACTGAATGTATTATTATATAAGTGCTTAACTGAAAGTAACCAGTGTCGTGTTGGACAGTTATTCATTTAAATTTTTCAGTGTACATGTATGAACGTAATTATGATAATTATGCAATCGGTAGGAAAGTTTTAACATGCATCTCGAAATTGATTTTTGTTTATTCAACATGTGATGTACTGAACCAAAAATATGACTTGTGGCCATGGTGGCTCAGTCGGTAACGTGTCTGACTACCATGCTAGAGGTTCCGGGTTCGATCGCCAGCCGGTTCAAATCCGGGAACTTTTCTAACGGAAGCGACCCTGGCAGCCACCCAGCGTCGAATGACATTGGTGGGGGGGAACCTTGGAGGGTAAAGCCGGTCAGGGGCATGATGCTGATCACCCCACTCACGGCCGGATCAAGAAAGTGTGGGGCGTTACTCCCCACACCCCCTATATGCCTTCATGGCATGGTGCTAAGCACAGGGGAGCACCTAACCTTTTTTTTGGGGGGGGGGGAATTCCAGCTGCAAAGTACTGTTTTTTCTTGTTTGAAAGTTTGAATCATTCTTAGAACGAACACTTATTTTTTTAATTTTCATGCACGTGAAACATGTTCCTTTGTCCTGTTTGAAAGCATGGATGAGTGTACGTAATATAAATATTCCATTAACATGCTCTGTATGTTTTTGTACTAATCTTTCCAGGCAACCCCTTGCTGGTGTGCCGTTCCCTTAGGAACTGGGTAGTCATTACACCATCTCGTTGCAAGAGGGATGCTCAAAGTTTTGTCAACATGCTGACAAAAGCCGGTAATGGAATGAGTTTCAGATTGGATGCACCTCAGTAGTAAGTTTCTTCATGTCTACTTTGCTTGCTGGTTGATTTTCAGCTATGACCATATGCTTATATTGATGGTACATTAAAGTATGTGATTTCACTAAGTCCAAATATATGGGGGAATTGTGAGAATGCCAATATTATGTGGCAAAAGTTAATGTTTTTATGAAGTGATAACTAACTGTTTTATATTCCTTTTATTTTGTGCAGTTGTGAACATGTACAATTTATTCAAATATTGGAAAGTTCTTAATTACGGAGAAACTTAATACTCGCGGTTTCCGCAAAGCTGTTTTTAGTGTGTTCTAATAATTTTGGTGGCCACTTCCACCTCCTCGTTGGAAATGAACAAACTAAAAACAGCTTCTTGGAAACCGTGAGTACCAAGTTTCTCTGTAATTATTTACCCCCGCAGCTCTCACTCCCATAATATGAATTGGAAGATTATGGTGCCGAAAAGTACGTGACTTTATTTGTAACATCTCAGGAAAAACACCACAATCCCTGTATGAAAATATACTTGTAAAGTCTGTTGGTATTTCAGGGATAATACCTCCATTGTGTAAGGATAAAACAAGAAAGAAGTTGTTCAGTTTCTGCCAAGTATTTTTTATGTATGTGTGTTCTAATTCCCTTTTTTTAATTAGCTTGGAATGGATGCCGTATCTCTGAAACATGGATAACTTAGAGGTTTTATTATTTTTATCATGTTTTACAATTTAATGCAGGTAAATTGATATTAAAGTGTCATTATAGTTTTATTGTTTCATTGGAGCCAGAAATAACAACTGTGTATTCATTAACACCTGCATTTTCACTCAATAAATTTGCATTTGTATTGAATCTTCATGTTTACCATTTAAATTGTGCTTTCGTGATTTTAATACATGCTTCCATTGTAGTCGCGACATACCTGATGATAGACAAACCACTTATGTGGAAGCATTGGAGGATGTGATCAACAGAACCAATCCTGAAATGATCATGTGTGTTGTGACCAACGACAGAGCAGACCGATATGGTGCCATTAAGAGGAAATGCTGTGTTAACAGAGCAGGTAGGAATAAGTTCTGGTCATCCTAGCTAGCCTCGGAAACGCACCTGGCTTCTTTTTGTATGTTCTTATTTTTCCTGGTTCTGATAAAAGTACTGATTGGTAATAGCAAATGTTGTTTCAAGAACAGGATTGCTCATAACCCCTTTACAAAATGTATGTAACCAGGCGAGTACAGTGGATCTTGCTTTGAAAAAGAAACTGCAAAGTTTCAAACCAGTAAATTATCAGTGGAGACACGTAATTTTTTGGTAAATGAAAAAGCAAAACGTTGGTACTAAAAGTCAATTTTGGGTTCAAAAGCAGTAAATAAAATAAAATTTCAGTGTTATAGCAGTGAAAATTTGGATCAAGAGCAGATATGAAATAACATTTTGCTTGTAAAATTGTGAATATAATCCTAAAATTTATTTTAAAACTGCACTTATTACACAATTAAACATATCCCTAATAGCACATTTATGTAGTTACCAAAGTATCAAGACCTCCCCGATGGTGCAGTGGTAGTGTAGTTGCCACTTTAAACTGTAGGTCCAGTCCCGATTAGCCTTCCTGTGCATAAAGTGGACTTAAAACACTAAATCAATAAACCAAAGTATCAATTTTGTACAAGTATAAAGGGATCCATTTTTGCTTCTCAAATATTTACAGAAGAACTATTCGATTTCCTATGAATTGTATAACCTATAGACAATTCAAACTTCAGTGTCGCGTTGGTAAATAAACCCTAAATTTCGTATTTGAGTCTATTATGCATTTTGCCGTTCATTTTACATTTTGTTTAATTTCCCCTCTCACCTTCCAGAAACATTAAAAATTAACATTACAATGGGTTAGCTGGGGTAGCTCATTCATTACGGTATTTGACTACCATGTGAGATACTTGGTTTCGATCCCCTGTTGGGGAGCACCTTAATTTTTTCCACATGTTCAAGCGGCTCTGGTGCCAACCTAGCATCTTATACCTGGAGGAAACTCCCGGGGGGTAAAGGCTGCCAGGGGCATGGTGCTAATCATATCATCCCCACCTTCGGCCGTGATCAAGAAAGTGTGGGGCCTTAACTCCATACCCACTGCACGCCTTCATGGCATGGTGCAATGCACAGGGGAGCAGTTTGTGTTATTTCACATTTAGTGTTTTCATCAAAAACTAAATACGCATACCACAGTTTATCAGCAATTTTACCAACATGCCTATTCCATGTCCATCTTAACTGCCAGAAGGTACGAACATAAGGAGAAACAGCTCACATAAAAAATAGAACTTTACTGATTAACATGTTTTTTCCATAATGCATATTTTCTACATTTACACAAATTATATCAAAATGTCTAGATTTGCCATTAAGTTATAGTTTACTGAAATCAGTAAAGCTATATTTTATCACTATGGTTATTTTGTCCTCTGCTGGTATGCTACCAGAGTCATTCCATGTCAATCCACACAATAGTGTATTCAGATGTCACGCACCAACATGGATTTCCATAAATGTTTGCATACTTGTAGCCTTGACCTATGTAAGAAACCACATCATACAAAATTCCATTGGAACCTCTGTGGGGTGGTGACATGGCCTGTGTGATTCGACGTGGAATGACCCACCAATTAAATTGTCCCATCCCCATTGTTAGCAGAAAGGGAATGTTCCACCTAAATAATGCAATAAAAATGTATTATGTCAGGATTATGATGTATTATACTCACTCCCACCTTTAGAATGTAATTTTTTTAAAAAAGAAAACACCTTAGGATTTTAACATTTTATTTACACAAATATGTCACTCTACTTATTGATACTTGTATTTCTTCAGTATTAGTAAAATTTCACAGTTTTCAAGTTGCTCTCATTCTAGAATTTCGTGATACTTAATTTTCTCTTGCAGTCCCTACCCAAGTGATTTGTGCTAGGAATCTTGCCTCCAAAGGTGCGATGAGCATTGCAACAAAGGTGGCCATCCAGCTGAACTGCAAGATTGGAGGATCTCCATGGACAGTTGAAATACCTCTCAATGTAAGTAGCTTTGATTCCTGTATTCATTCTTCTATTTAGATTTGAGAAACTGCAAACTAGCAGTTTCAGTTTGACATGTAATATCCTTACTGGTATAGTTCCTTATTCTGTTATATTTCTCATTACAAAAAGACTACAAAAATTTCAGTATTTAAAATGTTAACCTTGAGTGAGCGGATTTTAATTTTCAATGTTCTTCTTCCTCCCTCAACACCATTGGGAGGCACAGTGTATAAATTTTACCTCTGCTAAAAGCCCTGTTTTTAACAAAGAAAATGAAACAGATTTCATCTCTGCGACAATTAATTTTCAATCTGATTTTCTAGCATTGTATGGCAAGTTTGAAAAGCACATGTCTGTAGAACCTTTACAGGTGCATGAGGCTCCGTCCACTGAAGAGTAATAATGAGATGTAAATGGTATAGCACAATGTAATTTTACAATTTCATAAGCAAAACTGAATATTGTGAATAACAGTGAGTTAATGTTATAAGTATCAACAGGAATCTGCAAGAGTGTTTTTTTCTCTCTTCAAATGGTATCAGCTCAGTTTCTTTCATTTGCATTTGTGGTGAGTTGACTAATACCTCTGAATTTTATTACCTGAATGTGGCAGGTTGCATGATCAATGGCAAACCTCTTACCATTTGTTGCAGTGACAGCCTCGAGTCACACATACAGTATATGCACATGTTGTTTTCATTTTTATATGAAGGTACCAACAAAAATGGCAAGGTTTGGATACGAGACAGGAAGGAACAAAAATTGAAGTACAAGGGCGTGAATTTGGGATACAGAGGAGCATACCCAAAAAAAAATTGTTTTTTTACTCAGACATGTTTTTGGCATCTGAATACTTGCCAGTTAAACACATTGTTTGTCTGTGATAAAATAGTGGGTAGCTCTATATACAATTTTGTTCTTGTGATTTATTGTTGTGATATTTGGTTCTTGGTTTGCAGGGCCTCATGGTGGTGGGATTTGATGTATGTCATGACACTTTCAAGAAAGATAAGAGTTACGGGGCCCTTGTTGCTTCTCTTGATAAGTCCTGCAGTAGATATTTCTCTGCAGTCTCCCCTCACACCAACGGAGAAGAATTGTCCAATGAACTGTCGGTCAACTTGGCAAGTAAGTGCTTTGTTTCTTTCGTTCTTATGATGTTTCAATTGAAGGCTGAGTTGTTAAGTCCTGTCTGTATCAGAATGCATCCATTGGAATGTAATCACGTGTACATCTGATGTTTCCAGAGGCCTGGTGTTTCATGGAGTCTGTAAAAATACTGCACAGGTTTTTGCGGAGTTTGCATAATTTCAGTTTTTACAACATTGTATTGCTACAATTTTTAAGTATTTGTGTCGTTATTGGTTGCAATCTGAGAGTATTAGCAATGACTTCAATATTGCCTCAGACCTATTAAGATTGGTGGCTTTCCTAATTTTCTTATTTTGTACCATTTTTTTTTCTATTCTGAAAAATTTGTCAGAACTGTCACCTCCTCACAGATGTATCCATTATATGTACATTTAAAGATCACTGTAAATTACACCAGACTTCTAGAATACTAAGGATCCCTACTAAACACACAGCCATGAAAGTAGTGTGGTGGCAGACGTTTGCGCTGTTGCCACGTCGGAGCACAACTTCGTGTGTTCGGAGATGACACAAAAGTGCCCCGGAGAGAGGTCGGTCTGACAATCAAACTAGGCAACGCAGCCCAGTTGACATTGCCACACAGTACATGGGAACCAGCAACTTTTATCCCACTCTCGCTATATTTCTCATGTGGCACCAGCTCAATTCTGCCCAGCTGCCTATTTTTATGGCTGTATGTACAGGGATTTTTTTTTAAAAAAATGCCGACTCTTAGAAATAGTATACAGTGTTGCCAACATACTGAAGTAATTTATCAATGTTCTGAACTACGAACTTTCAATTGTTATTATTTGTATTGGTGTCAGTTGGAATCTGTATATGTTTTTCTTGCTTGTTCCAAGTGAATGCTGGGATGTTACCTTTAAAAAAAAAGTCAGCAGATGTTTCCTTCCACTTCTTGGTGATTTCACAAGTTGCCCTCTCACCACCTGAAGTGTTTAGATCACATTCACAACAACAAACACCAATTTCACCCTGTAATGACAAAACATGGTTTCGAGTACTGAAGTTTGTTGTCAGTTGCATGCATTTAATGAGAGAGAACGACTTTCGCACAGAAGTGAAGGCATTGGTAGATGAGGGTTATTTCTTCAAATGATTTTTCAGTCACTAAAACACATCACTTCTTACATTTCTGTTTTGATTAGTTGACATTGCTTTTCTACATCTTGAATTAATAAAATGTAATATGGATCTTGTTCACAATGCATATTACACCTTTTCTTTAAATTTATACATGCTTTGCAAGTGCAGGACGTGGTTGTGTAGGAAAACTGAAGAGGAATGGTTTTAATAGAGGGTGATGTCACCGCCTCCCCTCCATACCATGGAATAAATATTAGTGTTGCGAAAATATATGTGGTGGCAATTTATAAGATTAACTAAAGGGTGATTCAAAAAGCACGTCAGTTTGAAATCGCTCAGCATGTTGTTACGTGGTTGGCAACAATGGTGTGTAGTACGTTGTATTCTGTGAACCTTCCGATTTAAAAAAACGTTGGTTGAGAATCGCTCGCCATATTGTTGTCAACTGTGCACCATCAGAATTCAGTCTGTGTGTGAACATGGAACGCTTCACAACGGAGCAACGTGTGTTAATTGTGAAAACGTTTTATCAAAATGGAGAAAGTTGTGATGCAACTGTCCGATGAATTTCAGGTGTGGTGAAGCACTGAATGAATCAACAGTGTGCAGACTTATGAAAAAGTTCAATGAAACAGGTTCTACAGTCAACTTGAAAACATCTGGGCGTCTGCGTTCCGGCCGGTCTGTTGAAAACATTGCGTTGGTTCGTGACAGCAGTGTGATTGTTAGTCCAAAGAAATCTGTTCGTCGCCATTCCCAACAATTGGGCATAGGATATTCTTCACTGCGGCGAATTCTTGTCCATGATCTCCATTACCACCCCTATAAAATTCAGTTAACCCAAGAACTGAAAGTGCCTGATCACCAGAAGAGGCGAGATTTTGTTGCCTGGTTTCTGAAGAGACAACAGGAGGACGACTGCTTTGTGAGGAAAATCTTCTTCAGCGACGAAGCACACTTCCACTTAAACGGTTTTGTCAACAAGCAAAATTGCCGTATCTGGTGATCAGAAAATGCATACACGGTTCATGAAAGGAAAATGCATCCACAGCGAGCGATGGTTTGGTGTGGCTTTTGGGCGGGTGGTGTTATCGGCCATTATTTTTTTGAAGATGAAGCAGGGCAAGCAGTGACAGTGAATGGAGATAGATGCCGTACAATGATCAGAGATTTTATATGGCCTCATTTCGATCCAATGGAAATTGAACAGTTATGGTTTCAGCAAGACTTCGCGCGACTTGCCACACGTCTGGCGAAACAATTGCATTGCTTCACGAGAAGTTCCCAGATCGGCTCATCTTGCTTCGTGGTGACCAGCAATGGCCCCCAAGGTCAAGTGATTTAACCTCTTGCGATTTTTCCTTTGGGGTTATGTTAAGTCTTTGGTGTATGTCAATAAACCCCGAAACATTGGCAAGTTGAAGGATGAAATTCAACAAGTTATCGGCGAGATCGACATGCAAGTTTGTGACGCTGTGATCAACAATTTCATGAAGAGAGTTTTGTCGTGCCAGCAAAGTAGAGGGGGTCATATGCCCGATATAATTTTCCATACCTGAAATGGGAAGTTTTGATTAACATGTTTCTGTCCTTGGTACATGTATTTTTCCAAAATAAAGTTTGTATTTTGATATATTAAAACCGGCGTGCTTTTTGAATCACCCTGTATATTGTTTTGGAAATAATGCAAGAGGTTTCTTGTTAAGAACATTGTAGATTAATGTATTTCTGTGTTGCTGTTATTGTTGTCTGATGACGAAGGACCACTGTCTTCTTAAAGCATGCTGTGCTACCTAGAGCGGAGATGGTGGCACGTCACTGCTTTTACTCACATTTCTCATAGCCATTGGTGGTTGATGGTCACATGGTTCATTTGTCTGCTCTTGCCATTGGTGGTTGATGATCACATGGTTCATTTGTCTGCTCTTGTGCTCAGTGCAGGTAGGTTTGTGGTGGTTCAGTTGGCAACAACAGAAACAGCAACATGAAAATATGAAACTTTACCTACACATTTTGGTAAACGTATAATTTCTTTGTTACAGAGGCCTTACACAAGTACAAGGAGTACAACAGTGGGGCACTCCCTCAGAGAATCATCATCTACAGGGATGGTGTGGGTGATGGACAAGTGCCTTATGTGTATGAGCATGAAGTAGAGATGTTGAAGGTATGTATTGTTACCTTTGTTTATATGTGGGTGGAAAAATACAGGGCACCCAGTCGCCATGACACCTGGAAATTTCCACCTGTATTTTTTAAATATTTTGAGTTCACTTATGAAAATTTCTATTACATTTTTTTCAAAGTAACAAGTACATGTTTGTGGCTTTTCTGTATCACTTGTATCATTAAATCAGAATAATAAACATGGCATTATAAATTTTAGCAATTTTGCTAGCCGAAGTTTAATAAATTCTGTGGCAATATAGTAGAGAAAGCCACTCCTGCACAAGAATTAATTTTAATCCATCTTGTATTAATTAATAAATAAAATGTTTTGAAATGTGTAGCTTTATCTTAGTTGCATTCATCACTTTATTAGTGTTTACCCCCATCCAAAAAAGATTGGTTCCTGAGAAAATTGGGGTGGCACCTGAATTATTTTAATTTTTTTTCTACCCATGATCATATGTAAAGATGACGATAATGAAGTGCTTATTGGCTAGCCATGAATTCCTTGTGTCTAAAGGTTTTAAGTGTTATTACTCTCTTAATAATGCAATAAATTAAGGTAAAAGTAATGCTAATGTATTATTATTATTATTATTATTATTGTATGTGGTTTCAAAAACTATTGGATTGATTTTAATCTCTGAAACTGTTCCAGATTTGGGGCTTGCAAAATGCTAAACTTTCAAATTCTGAATCTATGGTGTCTGATGTTAGTGTATTTTGTCTTGAAAGGGCAGCAATTTGAAAAATCTATTTCATGTGTTGATCTATGGATGGTTTTAAGTGAAGTTCTGGTAGATTGCTATGTACATCGTTTTCACACACCTGGAAAACCTGGAGAATCTGAAAATCTCAGGGAATTTGAATAAGATGAAATTCTAGGGAAATCTCAGGAAAAGTCATCTAGTCAGTCACTGAATCCCAGTGAAGCACATCTGAAAGACTATAATATTCTCTTGTACTAATTATTACAACTTAAGTAACTTGCTTTACACAAGCTTCTTCAAAGATAATTTAATAATAATTCGTGGCACAACGACCCATTAGGGCCAGGGCCTACGTATCAACTGCCGAATTCACTCCCGCGTGCCAAATTCACTCCCACCTGTCAAGGATAATGAGCCTCCAGTCATTGTTGTAGGTTTCTTACGCTACTCATCCATAGCACCCCAATTTCCTCACAATGGTGGGTGGCCACTAGTCCCATACACAGGCCAAAATCTCAGGAGAAAGGTTGTTGCGCTTCACCAAGGAGACTCGAACCTGCTTGCATCCCGTAGCCAGAGCCCAAGGCATGGCCACGGTGCAGGACATAGGCTTTAGATGTACGTATATTTTGCATCACAGATTAATTGATATTATAAATTTCTGTTTGCCAAAAATCTTCTACATACACACATCCAGTCTTACCATAGATACTGTCGCAAGGTTTTGAATGAAATCTTGACTATACTTGGATGTGTCTTCTTGCAAGCCATATGTTGAAGTGCAGACCACAATTTCTAGTCCAGACAGCAGAGGTGTGAACTGCCAGATGGCCAATCTAGGCTGGAAATAAAGTTGGGCACATTCGTCTTAAGATACTGCTGGGTTGTTCGAGCCTTATGAGCTGATGCAGAATCCTGCTGAAAGCTTCACTCTAGACCATGAAAAAGAGTGTTGCCGAGATCCAGGACTGGATTCTGGTACACTCAAGCTGATGTTTTTACCCCTTTCGTGCAGAAATGGAGCTCAGTGATGCCATCATCACTTACCTCCCCCCCTCCCCCCCACACACACACCATGATTGAAGTACAAGGGTGGCCTCTCTGTACCCTTGGAGTCTTCGCACTAGCTTCTCGTGAACTCATGGAATACACCCCGTCCTTTTGCACGTTGAAAGTCTCCTCAACAGCAGTGGGGTCGATTGGGTTCCAAAACAAGGGGGCAAAACGGGAGGGGCAAAGACAGTGTATTTCCCTTTGTCGATAAGGTTTACCATAGTGCGGGGGCAAAAGTGGAGAAAAGTGGGGGTGCAGTTGCCTGGTTTTGGAACCCCCCTCATGCCCCCCTAATCGCTGTCACTGCTCAACAGTAAACATTTTTCATCAGCGAACAGAATTCTTCTGTGCCCATTTTCTGCGTAAGGCTCCAGTAAGCACTTACCTGTTACTGCCCTCTAATGCTTTAACTCAGCTGTGAGAAAGTGAACTGCAGATCGTTTGTAAACTTTCAGTCCTAGGTCACTTCGTAACACACGGGACATGGACATTTTGGCAATGTTCAGTTCACAGGCCATCACTGATTTATTCCATACATTATTTCTGCACATACAGGCCTCCACTGATTTCACCCAGTTACACAGTCCTTACAGTGTCTGGCTGTTCCTGTCTGAGCCTGTTATTTGCTGTCCCAGTGTCAATGAAACACTGGATAGTACTATACACGAACCACTTATATATTCAAAACTTCTGGAGGAACTTGAAAAATTTCACTTCCTAACCTCACTACCTTACAGGGTGCTACAACAGCCACATGGTTTTTGCAATCTCCTAATTTCATCATGGAAGCTAAACCCAAACATTTTATCACTTTTGCAGCTCAGTTAGCACTGACTTACGTGTTTATTCATTACACAGTGGTTCGGATCCCACTTTAACCTGTAGGTCCAGCTCGATTAGCCTATCTGTGCATAAATTAAATTAAAACAATAATTCAAATTAATTCATTTTCTATTTGGGGAAGTTGTTGACTTTGAACAACACATGAGCAGCCACCTTCCAAAGTTAACACAGCATTGATGGTAAGATTGGATATATGATGTGTTTGAAATGTATTTTGTGTACTGTAATACAGTGTGAAATCTCCCACAAAAATCTTAGTCCTTAATTACATGCAGAAATATGTTATTTTATTTGTTAATTAGTTTTATTATTGACTGATAATGATAAACTACTGTACAAAATTTACTAATATGCTTACTGGTAATCCATATGCCTGACAGAAAATTGCAAATATTCCTTGAATGTTCGATGAACGGTTCATTCACTTCCTTAATTAATGAACAAAACTTGGTGTTTGCAGTAGGTTTTGCCTTTAAAAAGAAGCTGCCTATTTAGACATTTACTCTACAAAACCATGGCATGAATTATGTGTTTTTTATTTATAAAAGTAATAACAAAAGGGCAGAATTTTTCACTAAATTACACACTATAAATATATCAGATCAGTGTTATTAGTGATTAAACAGATACACCATAGGCCATTATAAAATATATATATATAAAATAGTAATATATTGTGTATTTTGTACTGGGGGGGGGGGGAATGTGAGGATTCTGGAAAACTCAGGGAAAATGCAGATTAAGTTCATGTGAGAACCCTGTATGTAAAGGCTGTGGCTAATATAAGATTGTTATTATCTCTTCCTGTCAAAAGTAGTAACACTGACAGTCAAGTCATCTGCAAGGACTTGCATTTAAACCGTGTATGGAAATTCTAATATTCCAAGCTATGTTCTTGCCCTTAACCAACTACTGGTTATAATATTCATTGGAATTTTTTACTGTTAGTGACATTTACTCATTGTGAAAGCTTCTGAATAGTGTTGTAATAACATAAAAAGTGTGAAATGTAAATTGACAATATTGTGCTCATCAGCATGCTTGTGTAACCAAACATCTCGTTTTTTGAATGTAGCAAAATCTGGCTTCCATGTATGGAGGTAATCCAGTAAGGATGGCTTTCATCATAGTGAACAAGAGGATCAACACCAGATTCTTCATGAATAAGCAGAATCCACCTCCAGGGACTGTTGTGGATGATATTGTCACCCTTCCCGAGAGGTTAGTATCTTGAGTTTCCCTTTAAGCTTCTGTGGACGGCTGCATGTTCACCAGCACGTGTATTCTGCGTTATGTCTTCAAAACTATATATTTCAGTTCTTTTTGTTCATGTGTGTACATGTAAAAGTGTGATATACTGAAATCTTAAAAACAATAGACTTATTGTTACTATTAGGGTATTTACAAATGCAGTTTGCAATTGTAGATTTTCCCCATACAAACATAAAATATTTTGTTTTTCTTTCCAATATTGGGAGACTGGCATTACATGTCCTCAAAGAGTGGTCTTTTGTTGTGCTTCTCTGTAAATTTGGTCTATCAAGCATCCATTCCAGAAGAGATTTTCTACATTTTTTTCCCTATAAGATGGCCACATTGTTGTTAGTTCTTATACATTATTATTATTTTTTTTCGCAAGAAAACAGTTTTTGTCTGACAGTTCTGAAGCCACCTTTTTCTTTTCCTCCTCCATGTGGCAAGTTTTAAAGACTTACCATTCGCTAAAGGTTAATAAACGTGCAAAAGTCTTGAAAAGAGAGTGATAATGTTGAGCAAGGTAAAGGCCCTTCATTTTTTTCCCCTCACAATGGTGTACTTTCGTATTTATTGTGCACTATTACACTGCAATTACCAATTTATAATGGTGTGCCAAGTGTTTTCTGGCATTCAATCTGTCAAGAATACTGTATTTCGCATGTATAATGCACACCCTGGTTTTCGATGAGAATAAGCAGCAAACAATTATATATCGTATATAATGTGCAGTACAATTCAGGTTCAAGAAATGGCTTTCTTAGTTGTAGGTTGTAAAGCTGTTGCTATGTGGACCAAGAGGAGAATATCATCTCGTGCACAATCAGTCGCAAACACCCTCCCTCTCCAGTGTATTTAGCATCCCAATCTTTTACTTCTGTAACAACCTTGTTTATTTCTCGTCTGACAAATACCAGTGATGCACATCCCATGTGACACTTCCAGAATGACGCAGCTTTTTGAAAATTCGTGGGAAATGGCAATTTAAATTGTTATTTTTTCAATTATTATTACTGAATTAATCCAATGTGGTAGTTTGTATTTGCGCCTTTTGATATATACGTGTTATATGCAGCGACATAGTGACATGCTGTCCGAATTATTCCATGCATGATATGTGCTACAGTTTTTAGTGTCAAATTTTGGAAAAAGTGTGCATTATACGTGAGTAAATATGGTATAAACTGTTAATTATAAACTTATTTACTGTTTGTTCTTGGCTTTACTTTTCAAATATTTTTCAACATGGCTTTTTTTTTGTAAATTTCAGATATGATTTCTTCTTGGTGTCTCAGTCTGTGCGTCAGGGGACTGTAAGTCCCACTTCGTACAACGTGATATCTGACACTGTAGGACTCGATCCAGACAAGTTACAGCGTCTGAGTTACAAAATGACTCACCTGTACTACAACTGGTCGGTAAGTACTAGTGTGATCTATTTCTAATGTATGAAAACAGATGCACAGCAAATTCAGGTTTTTTACATGATTTTGTTTAATCCAATTTGAGAAAATCTGCGTTTGAAATGACATGCTAACATTGTGTTCTGCCAAGACATGTAATGAAATGTGATTCAACATGTGATCAAAAAAGTTACAAAGTTGTTTTTTTTAAATCCACTTCATGCAGAGATAGGCTAATTGGGATTGGACCTACAGTGGGCTACGAAGCACTATGCAATGTGCCTCCAACAGGTATGGAACCTGGAACCTTTGTTTGCAAGGCAACAATGTTACCACTACACCATCAGGGAGGCACACCTTACTCTTTAGATATGCACTTTACCCATAGAGTACCTCTTTACTGTTTATGTAACCACTACATGATAATGATAGAGACTTTGCAATATTTAGACCCCCCTCGAACAAACCAGTTTATCAGAGTGTAATAATACATTCATAGACTTCCTGATTACTATTAATTTTCGATGTTCAAAATGCAACATGTCAACGAAAATCAGCATTTAGCAAATTAATATGATGATGATGGTCTGAGGAAGCCTCAAGATTTCTTTAGATCCAGTGGTTGAAAATTAATTTAAACCTGATTTTATATTGGTCAACAATTCTAGACATAATTAAACTTTATTGTGTATGACTAATAACATAATTTATTAAGTAAAGTTGTTGGGATCGAGGCATTGATTTTTCAAAAAAAGAATGTACCTGGCTGCGGTCTCGTGAGGGTTGAGAATCATTGATCTAAGCTAAAGTAGCCTGTGTATTCTCACTGCAAATGCCAGTGGCATGTCTTTTAGTAGGGATGCCATGAAGGTTATGAATTTAGTCTAACTATTTTTAATTAGCTGCAAAATCTTCTCGTCAAATTTGAAATATTGTTTACAGTAATTGAACCTGAAATACAGTAAATGTTATGAGTTTTTCATGCAATGCAAATGTATATATCTTTTACAATCCTTTTGCACTTGGTAGCATAATTGAATTATTTGTAAGCATTTGAGAATTTACTTTTTTTTCACATCTGTCACTTTCTTTGTTGGATTATTTGTTGGCATTAAAATGTAAATGAAATAATTTTTGTGGTGGGATAGCACTCCAAATGAATTTAGACACTAGAATTGTGAGAGAAGTAGAATTATCCGTTTAGGGCTTGATATTAATAATGTGTTTCTCTCCCCTCAGGGAACAGTTCGTGTGCCTGCCCCCTGCCAGTATGCTCACAAGCTAGCATTCCTTGTGGGACAGTCACTTCATGTGAAACCCAACAGTCAGTTGGAAGATCTCCTTTATTTCCTGTAAGAGTTGTGGCTCAAGACAGTGAAATTCATTGAAAGTATCTTATTCATTTATCTACAAGGTACAGTCATTAAATAACAGGAATTGTATTATAACTTTTTTACAAGGATACGTACAGAAATGGTTTTTGCCTTCATTTTTGACATAGTTGGTCCACCTGTCCAGAAGCTTGCAGATGCCCTCCACAAATAAACTTTTTGGCATGGCATGTAACCATCTTTGCACCGCCTCGATCACATCGTTGTCGTCTGCAAACTTCTGACACCGCAAATGTTTTTTCAAAGATCCAAACAAGTGAAAATCCGATGGTGCCAAGTCGGGACTGTATGATGGATGTTTCAGCACCTCAAATTTCAGATCACGTATTGTATCCATAGTGTGCACAGTAGGGTGATGACTTTTTCATTTTTTTTTTCTCAAAAAAGATTTCCTGTAGCACAAATAGATGAACTTTTGCCTATTAATGACTAAAATGAGGTATATTCCACTGAAATATTGAAAAAGGTCACGCACAAACCATTTTTAAATTTTATGTATGCCATTTTACCATTTCATAAAATTGTATTAACAATATTTATATATAATATAATTCAGCAAACAGAGTTGTGCAATAATTTATGCACCAGAGAATTGTATGGAATATTCCAGAAAATCATAGAACGCTGTGCGCCGTCTGGCCGGATTGTGACGTCACGGTGACGTAATTACATGGGAAGCTTCTGTACAGTACTAAAATTTTCTTCAGCTGTTTCGCAGTGTGGTATAAACTGCTATATAAGCGAAGTGTTCAAAGCGGGTAGTTGAGTTTTGATTAGATTAATTTGGTGTCAACATTATTATTGCCTTATAACTATTGCGCAATGTGCAATTTCTCATTATCCAGAGTATATTATAAAGAAATCCTTGTATTATTTGGTGAGCTACATTGAACTCTCTCGCTAATTATAATTGAGCATCTAATATATTATTAGTGTCTGTCTTTTTTTTATTTTCTATAATTGTTTTTTGCTTGTTTTTAAATAAAATATATGGAAACTCCAATAACAGTTTCTTTAATTTGTTACGTATTTAATATTTACGTTAAGGCCTTTTCTATTTCTGTTGCTGAGTAGAAGACAACATGTCGTTCAAGAAGACCTCTTCTAACACGGAGAAGAACAAGGAAACCTGGACAAAGAACTTAGTCCAGTTTCAAGCGCCATCAAGAAGAGGCAACGTGGCAATTTATGAAGCACCCTTGAGTGAACGGAGTTGCATGTCCCTGAAAAGCCACGTCATTGGACGCTTCAAATTTCTTGAATCCACTGCCAAAGAATGCAGAGAGAGGATCAGTCTAATTGCTGTGGAGCTTAAAGCCCTATGGAGCAAAACATTGAACTTTCCACATGTATCTGATCAAGCCATTTGTGCAAAACTAGCAAACCTTCTGAAAGACTATGAGCGATGCAGAAAGAAACAAAACTTTGATTCATTGAATGAACTGTTTGACGTGACCAAGGTGAAAGGCGAATGGATGTGCAAAGTGGATGAGAAAACCTCTACAAACTGCAAATTGAGAGCAAGGGCCAGGTTGGTTATTCCAGTTGCAAACATGCTAGTGCAAAGACCATCCACCCATCCAAGCGAAAGAAGGCAATGGAAGCGACTGTGTCAACACTTACCAGCTCAGCGTCACCTGATTGTTCCGACAGTTACACGGACTCATCCAACAACAGCAAAGACAGTCCTTGGGAGGATGAGAACGAAGCATCAACGAGCACAAGGAAGCATAACCCAACAGGCATTGCAAGATGCCTTGTTACAAGCTCAAAGCTGTCGTCCCATGGAGCAGCAAAGGTGTGCCGCCAGCTTTCTGGTGAGGGCATTGAAATCCCAACACCATGTCAGTCAGCAATCCACAAGGCTATCTACACGAGAGCTGCTCAGATGAAGAAGCACTTGGTGAGCACGCTTCATCTGGAGAAGTGGAGCATACACTTTGACGGCAAACACATTGATGGCTTTGAATATCAGGCCGTGGTCCTCAAGAATGAAGCAAAAGAAATTAAGTTGTCTGTACTCAAATTGAAAGATGGGAAAGCTCAAACAATCGCAGAAGGACTCCAGGATGTGTTAGAGGAGTTCAACCTGTGGGGATCAAGTGTGATGATTGTTGCTGACACAACACGCGTGAATACCGGCAAGAAGACGGGCGTTGTTGTTCGGCTGCAGCAAATGTTCGAAGAGAAAGGTCACCCCAAAGTTCATCAGTTGCCAGCACCATGTGCTGGATCGCGTTCTTCGTGTTGTCATGGACGATGAGCTCCATGGTTCGACTAAATCACCAAACATCGAGTACTTCTTTGTGCAGGATTTGATGAGCAATTATGATAAATTGACAGCAGCCTTCAGCAACGGTAAAACTGAGATAAAGGAAACAGGCGGCTGGAGAGACGACATGAAGTTTCTCTACCACCTCACTCGTGTCTTCCGTCATTTCACTGACAGGAATGAGATCCCCTTCATGAAGTTTCAACAGATTCCAAACATCAGCAATGCACGATGGAACTGTGCCATTCTAGCCCTTCTTGCATTTATTCTGATGCCTGAAACCCGGAACAGGCTGCTTCAAATTTCATTCATTTCCTACTCATGGGCTGACCATTGGTTCAGCAGTCAATTGTTCAGCGCTGAAGATTTTGATGAACTATGTGCAGTTCTGAATGACTACCCAACAGGTCTCAAATGCTTGAAAAGCCACTGGAAAACAGATGAATCTCCAATCAACATTGCCCAAAGCAACCAGTGCTGTGAGCGTGCGATCAAAGTTATGCAAGACTTGCACGACTCCTGCCGCAACAAGGATAACCCAACCTCCCACTGAGATTCATCCTGTCCAATGACATTATCGTGAATAATTGACTTCCTTGTGTGTTTGATGACCCTATATAATGTTGTATATATGTGACTCTAAAGCTTGTGTTCAATTTTATATTTGCTTACAGTGACTTCAAAAAATGGGCAAAAAAACTGATAAATAAAATTTTTAAAAACATTTTGTGCGTGAGTTTTTTTTTATCTAATCACCTTGAAAGTAAGATTTTATGTAATCTTTAATGAAAGCTCATCAAATTATGATACAGGGAAATGAGGTTGTAAAAGAGTCATCATCCTAGTGCACAGCCGTGGGGGGGGGGGGGGGGGGTAGGGAGGGACAATGTCGTGGAGCAGCAATATTCCTTTTGAGAGATGTCCCCGACATTTTGATCTTATGGTAGGCTTCAACTTGCTTACCAACATGTCACTGTATCGAGCACTATTCACAGTTTGGCCCTTATCCTGAAAGTGCACCAATATAGGGCCATTGACATCCCAAAAGATTGTTAGCAGCACTTTCCCAGCGGATGCCAGAGACGTTGGATGCTTCCACTCCCAACGATTGTCTCTTACTTTCTGGTTCATAATTGTGCACCCAGGACTTGTCTCCTGTCACAATTCGATGAAGAAAAGTACATTCTTTTCACATTCAAGTGTGTGTGTGTGGACGTGTGTGTACCTGTGTGCATGAAAGGAAGATGTACGCATTTCAGACAATTTCACACCCCAAGATGTGCTTGACACATTTATGTTTTTATTAATCATGTCACATGTTTAAATGTACAGGAATAAACTTGTACTTGTTGCTTCCACTAAATAGAAATGTTGATGCTTGTATAAGATGTGTTAAACATCTGATGTTTTGTTATTAGAATTTTGTAGAAAAACAAGCAAGATATTGTTTCAATATAAAATATCTTCATATTTTTGTATCCTTTAAAAGAAGAACAAATAATTTTGTAATAAAAATGATTTATTCTAGCCATAGTAAAAGACATTACAGTTATGTATTGTTAATTTGTGTTCAAAGATGGTAAGTTTATCTCAGTCTTGGCAAAACAGAAAATTGATAAAAGAAACACTCGTACAGTATTACATGGAAGGTAGGGTGTTTTCAAATAAACCTGCATTGTTCAAGAAAACCCACCAGGTTATGTGGGTACAACAAGGTTAATGTTCTTTACATATATATATTTTTGTATGAATTACTATTCACAAATCATGAAATGTTTGTTAAACTGCATTTTATGCCTTTTTTCTGTATTATATATATTTCCTTATCCAATACAACAATATTGTCTTCATTAAAGCAACTTTGCCCTCTTAAATACCACTTGAGCTTGGTGCTGCTTTGCATGTGATTTGAATTGTGAATTTAGAGTACATCTTGTGTCATGTACATGTGGTGTTCCATGAAGATTCTGATAGTATGAGCAGACCCATAGCAAGGAGTATGCTTTAGGAGGGTTGAAGCCTAGGGCACCATTCAAAGACTACCAGAGATCATCAATGGTCAAGGAGAGGCTACATAATCTGTCAATATTGTCAGTTGAAAAATAAATTGCAAAAATTGTCAATTTTTGCAATGAAAGTTAAATTCTAATTATTTTCTCTAGAGATATCAGGCAGGTTATACATAAATATTTTGTAAATTTTATTTAGAATAATGTATAATATGTACAAAATTTGTAACTGTTATTTTATTCAGAGTTGAATAATTTTAAATATCAAAGTTTTTTAGTAAAAACGTACTGCACACTGTATTATTTATTTTAATTACTTTTTTTTTTTTACCTTTTTTTCTTTTGGTAACCACTAAATTTTTCTGTTTCTCAAAGTAGTAGTACGTTTTTAAACATGTTCATCACTGACACTAACATAAGGGTGGTACCAAACTACAATCCTGTCTAGGGTGCCAAAATATCTAGCTACAGGTCTGATTTATTTGTTCATCTGTTCCTCATCCATTATCAGGGAAGTCAACCGTAAGACTTGAAAATGCAAGGAATTTTAATAAAAGTCGTTGAAAAAATGCATTTGGTGAACTCGCTTTTCAAATACTGTATTTACAAATTCAGACGTTTGATTAATTTTGTTTTCACATTTTCAAACAATAATGTATCTTACAGAAACAGTAAATGCGATGCGGTTGATAATAATAATTAGATGTAAGAGAGTTGCTATTTTTTTCCGTGGACAAAAATCAGTAATGTCCTTACACCTAAAACAATTTTACTTACGTAAAAGAAAACACTATACGAGGTCTGACAATGAAGTTTGCGAACTTATCCTAGAAAATATGCTACATACGTTATTGCCGAATAGCGCTGTGGTCACCTTCAAAGTACTCCCCTTGGAAGCTATACACCGATACCAGCGCCTACTCCACCCTTCGAAGCAGTTTTGGAATGGTCTTTAGAGCTGCCATCATATTAGACTTAATGTCATCAAAATGTCTTCCTTTCAAAACTTGTGGGCAAGTTCAGGTGAGTGTGGCAGGTGGTCTACCAAAGTTATTTGTTTCCTGGCCAAAAACTCCCGTACAGACATTACCATGTACACATTCTGATGCAAGAGCCATGAGTTGGTGAAAAGTTCTGCTTGTTTGCATCTTACTTTTTCACGCAATCTTTGCAGCACTTCTAAATAGTACACTTGGTTAACTGTCCTGGTGATACAAATTCATAGTGAAGAATCCCTCAGATTTCAAAGAAGGTTATCAACAATTACTGGCCACCTTTCTTCATCAGTCATTTATTACCTCCCCTCAGAGAAACGTTTAATCCATTTTTACACTGCTGTTTTCTTCATGGCATTCTCACCGAACCCTGTGGCCGAATGGTTAGCACATTGCACTGCGATGCCTAGGGTCCTGGGTTCGAATCCCACTTGGGCTTGGTTGTTTGTGAATGTCCATTCATCAATTTCATCACTCATCCCCATCTTTGCAAATTAGTCAAGAGGACAAAACTAGGCATGTGACGAATTCTCAAGAGATGCAAATGTACATTTGCATCTACAAAATGTTATGTGAACCTTTAAGAAGAACATGGATTCTCAAGAGATTTTACATTAAGCAGTTCTTTGAAATGCAAAATGAATTCCTGTTCTGCCAGATTCAACTTCTCTCTACACTTCTCGCTCTACACTTGTACTAACATTTTCCATATTTCACTCCCACTCTTGACCAGTTTCACCAGGAATTTGATGTTTGTTTGTTGTTCTAATTCCAGCTTGGCCATTTTCACGACAGAGCGCGCGCGCGCACATGCATGCATGCATGCTACTCAGCACAAATCTGCCATGCGTCAACGCGAACACTGCTGAGAGACACTGAAATACCAAGGTTACAAAATCTTAGAGCTACTTGTATAGTGCTGCCTTCAATGCTAAACGGTGGCAAGTTCATGAACTTAATTGTCAGACCTCGACCTTATAGCAGGACTTTGAAATTCAGACTTAACAATTACGATTGAATAATACTGCCTTAGCGAATTTGCAGTTTTTGTAACATGGAGACAGGGCTTGATTGTCTCTTACAACAGAGACCAATATTTTCACCGCAAACAGATTTGCATGTCATTGTATGTGTTGCAGAATTGCATTTTTCACATGTGTTGTATCAGGGTGACTACTCAATTCGAGAATTATGCATGAATTATTTGCTCCGGGAATTCTGTGTGAATTTTTCTCCGTAGATGTAAAAAATTGCAACTTTTATTAATCCATTTAGCATTTGTTTTTATCGAGGGAGGAGGAAAGAGCTGTGTGGAGAATAAAACAGAATTCTCTCAGTTTGTTTAGTTTGTTAGTGTCCTTTGCATAATAATATATCAGACTAAAGATTATTGCAAGATATGATATCTCGAAGATGATTAGGTAAATTGCAGTGTGAAATTCTTAAATAATTAAAAAAAAATCGTAGATTAGTACATCCCGTAACATTTGCGCCTTGAGTTTTTAGATATATTTTGAGTCTGAGTATGTGAAATGGTAAATGTAAACTTGTGCCTTAAACTAAATATTTTGAATATATATACTGTTTAATTGAATTGATAGAGACATGCATAGTTAGTTTTTGACGAAAACACGAAATGTGAAATAACACATTGTAATGTTAATTTTTCATGTTTCTGAAAGGTGTGAGGTGCATTTTCCAACCCTGTTTTGTCACGAAATGATTTCGAAATAAACTTTAAAACATGAAATTTAGAGTTTATTTACAGACGCGACACTTTCTGAGGTCAAATTTGTAATTTTATATACAGATGTTTCCTGCTATAATGCCAAAATTTAATTTTATTTACCAAAAGTATGTGCCTCTATGAATTTAATTAGAATTTTTGGATATGTTGTAATCACACTGACCCTTTATATTGTTAATATATTTGTGTGTGGTTAGTGAGAGGCGGTAGGTAATACGTAAAGTTCAAGTAGAGAACTTCTACTTGTACCCTTGAATTTTTCGAAAGTTTGTCTTGAAAACCGTGAATTATCCTAGAGTAGCCACCCAATAAATAGTGGGAGTCACCAAATTGCCATGCTACAAATAGTGATACTTGGAGAGTACAAACAGCAGCATAGATAACATTAGGCAAAATTGTCCATTGTTATTTTTGTTGTACATTCTTATATTTTAAGAAATATAATCCATTTCTTTATTAGAAGCAATAACCTACAGCAGGCAAGAGCCTTGCCTTCCTTAAAAGTTGCTCTGGACAGGGACTTATCAAGTGCATGCTTTTAATACTTGCTACAATGTACAGCTGTAATCATAGCTTGAGAACTAATTGTAAGAGGGATGAAATATCCATTTTTTTCTTTCCAGAATGGTAGGGCTTTTACTAGAAAATGATGTACCAGGTGTTTATAATTAAAGTGGCGGTGTTCAGAGTGGTACAGCACGGGCTGTAATGAGAGTAGCAGTCTGAAACTTCGTACATATGCTAATGGAGCAATGCGCTCCCGAATTA